>NC_086323.1:197148542-197448542 GCF_036172605.1 Pelobates fuscus
CACATGCAGACCCAGTGACAAAAGCCATTTTGTCACAATAGTAATACCGAGTATCTATACGCTGATAATAAACATGTTGCTCTGTATAATAATACCGAGTATCTATACGCTGATAATAAACATGTTGCTCTGTATAATAATACGGAGTATCTATACACTGATAATAAACATGTTGCTCTGTATAATAATAATGAGTATCTATACACTGATAATAAACATGTCGCTCTGTATAATAATTCTGAGTATCTATACAGTGATAATAAACATGTCGCTCTGTATAATAATACCGAGTATCTATACGCTGATAATAAACATGTTGCTCTGTATAATAATACGGAGTATCTATACACTGATAATAAACATGTTGCTCTGTATAATAATAATGAGTATCTATACACTGATAATAAACATGTCGCTCTGTATAATGATAACGAGTATCTATACACTGATAATAAACACGTCGCTCTGTATAATACGGAGTATCTATATGCTGATAATAAACATGTTGATCTGTATAATACGGAGCATCTATACACGTATAATAAACATGTCGATTTGTATAATAATATGGAGTATCTATATGCTGATAATAAACATGTCGCTCTGAATAATAATAATGAGTAACTATACGCTGATAATAAACATGTCGCTCTGTATAATAATACTGAGTATCTATACACTGATAATAAACACGTCGCTCTGTATAATACGGAGTATCTATACACTGATAATAAACATGTCGCTCTGTATAATACGGAGTATCTATACGCTGATAATAAACCTGTCGCTCTGTATAATAATACTGAGTATCTATACACTAATAATAAACATGTCCCTCTTTATAGTAATACTGAGTATCTATACGCTGATAATAAACATGTCGCTCTGTATAATAATACTGAGTATCTATATGCTGCTAATAAACATGTCGCTCTGTATAGTAATAACGAGTATCTATACGCTGATAATAAACATGTCACTCTGTATAGTAATAACGAGTATCTATACACTGATAATAAACATGTCGCTCTGTATAATAATACTGAGTATCTATACGCTGATAATAAACATGTCGCTCTGTATAATAATACTGAGTATCTATACACTGATAATAAACATATCACTTTGTATAATAATACTGAGTATCTATACAGTGATAATAAATGTCGCTCTGTATAATAATACGGAGTATCTATAGGCTAATAATAAACATGTCGCTCTGTATAATAATACTGAGTATCTATAAGATGATAATAAACATGTAGCTCTTTATAGTAATCGTGAGTATCTATACGCTGATAATAAATATGTCGCTCTGTATAATAATACGGAGTATCTATACACTGATAATAAACATGTCGCTCTGTATAATAATACTGAGTATCTATACACTGATTGTAGCGGACTGGACTCTGCACCAGAGTCTGCCCCAGTTTCCTGGAGGGGACTGCTTGCTAGCCTCCTGCCCTGCGACTATGGCCCTGGGATGGATTGCCCTTTAAGGCACCATATTTGGGCTTATGGACCTTTATTGTACAGTGCTGGTCCTTTTAAAAACAGTGTACGGACACATGGACACTTTTTGGACACCTTTTCTTCCCCTTTGAATCCCTGGGAAGGTGAGGCTCTTCCCCTCCCCAGCTCCATTGTTCTCCAGCAGGGCGTTGTCCCAGGGACACTGCCAGACTAGTGGGAACTGGTTTTAGCAGGTAAAGCCATGCTTGCAAGGGATAATAAAGGGACCTCACCTAACTTTTAACCCCTGCACGGATTCATGTGATTTTTACATATGTTGCTCCTCAAGTTATGCTGATCACAGAAATATAAGTTTTATTCGTATGTGATGTAAAATCAGGGAGTTATAAAAATGTAATAAAAGTGTAACTTTTCAGCTCGGAGATAATTGAATAGATACAGTAATTGACTCAATTATCTCCTAAGCCGAGGGGAGGAATATGCTGGGTGTGTTTCTACTGTCCCATTGTGTCTGATTGGCTGTTGTACTTGCATTGTATGTGTGGTAATGTGTTTATTGGTTGTTCTGCAAAACCCTGTGGTGATAATAAACATGTCGCTCTGTATAATAATACTGAGTATCTATATGCTGATAATAAACATGTCGCTCTGTATAATAATACTGAGTATCTATACGCTGATAATAAACATGTCGCTCTGAATAATGATACCGAGTATCTATACACTGATAATAAACACGTCGCTCTGTATAATACAGAGTATCTATATGCTGATAATAAACATGTCGCTCTGTATAATAATAATAATGATAACTATACGCTGATAATAAACATGTCGCTCTGTATAATAATACTGAGTATCTATAAGCTGATAATAAACATTTCGCTCTGTATAATAATACTGAGTATCTATAAGCTGATAATAAACATTTCGCTCTGTATAATAATACTGAGTATCTATAAGCTGATAATAAACATTTCGCTCTGTATAATAATACTGAGTATCTATACACTGATAATAAACATGTCGCTCTGTATAATAATACTGAGTATCTATACACTGATAATAAGCATGTCACTCTGTATAATAATACTGAGTATCTATACGCTGATAATAAACATGTCGCTCTGTATAATAATATTGAGCATCTATACACTGATAATAAACATGTCGCTCTATATAATAATACTGAGTATCTATACACTGATAAACATTTCGCTCTGTATAATAATACTGAGTATCTATAAGCTGATAAACATTTCGCTCTGTATAATAATACAGAGTATCTATACACTGATAATAAACATGTCACTCTGTATAATAATACTGAGTATCTATACACTGATAATAAGCATGTCACTCTGTATAATAATACTGAGTATCTATACGCTGATAATAAACATGTCACTCTGTATAATAATACTGAGTATCTACACGTTGATAATAAACATGTTGCTCTGTATAATAATGCTGAGTATATATACACTGATAATAAACATGTCGCTCTGTATAATAATACCGAGTATCTATACACTGATAATAACTATGTCGCTCTGTATAATAATACTGAGTATCTATACGCTGATAATAAACAGGTCGCTCTGTATAATAATACTGAGTATCTATACACTGATAATAAGCATGTCGCTCTGTATTATAATACTGAGTATCTATACGCTGATAATAAACATGTCGCTCTGTATAATAATACTGAGTATCTATACGCTGATAATAAACATGTCGCTCTGTATAATAATACTGAGTATCTATACACTGATAATAAACATGTCGCTCTGTATAATAATACTGAGTATCTATACGCTGATAATAAACATGTCGCTCTGTATAATAATACTGAGTATCTATACACTGATAATAAACATGTCGCTCTGTATAATAATACTGAGTATCAATACGCTGATAATAAACATGTCGCTCTGTATAATAATACTGAGTATCAATACGCTGATAATAAACATGTCGCTCTGTATAATAATACTGAGTATCTATACACTGATAATAAACATGTCGCTCTGTATAATAATACTGAGTATCAATACGCTGATAATAAACATGTCGCTCTGTATAATAATACTGAGTATCTATGCGCTGATAATAAACATGTCGCTCTGTATAATGATACCGAGTACCTGTTATGTTTGATGATAGCTGGCTTACAATAACATACCGTCTATTAATCAGCCAGGATTTATTGATCACAAGTCACATATTATGTTCGATCCCTTTGTTGATATACACATTCCTGCTGTAACATCCACCCAACATGGCCGAACTCCATACACACACTGGGAAGAGAGCAAATCTAGGGGGTGTGCCAATCCCAGCATGCCTTGCACACTTACTACAGGAGCTGGCTAGGGACAAACTGTGCATTATGCAAAGCTCCCTTAGAGGGAACTGCTGGTATACACAACAGTATCCACACAATAATGTAGTCACTATTCCAGTGATGTCCTATTTTTGGAACCCCCCTCAACTTTTAAATGTAAAAAACAACCAAAACATTGTTTTAACCCCTTAAAGGGACTCTCCAGGGAAGATATTTTACTTACCTGGTTCCAGCGCCGGGAGCCTCGTGAAGCCGCGCCCCCTATTTTGTCAAAATGACGAAATAGGCGGGCACGAGCAGGGAGCAATCAGACGCTTCCATTTCCATCATGCCGCCCTCTGAAGTCCTGAGCGCACTACCGCGCATGCGCGCGGTGTGCGCGGCCGCAAGCTGAGCTGAGTGACAGCTCAGCTCGCGGTCTTTGCCCGCCCCCCTCCTCCGCTGACAGGCTGGAGAGAGAAGGCGCGCACACAGTGCCTTCTCTCTCCTGAACACGTCAGACGTATTTCAATACGTCTAACGTGTACAGGGCATTTTTAGGGCCTTGCGTGATAGGAAGTCCCTCTAGTGGCCCTCTGAGTGACGGCCACTGGAGGTATTCCTATCAATCAATGTAAACACTGTATTTTCTCTGAAAATACAGTGTTTACATTAGATTGCCTGCAGGGAGCTATAGATAATACCTGAACAACTACATTAAGCTGTAGTTGTTCAGGTGACTATAGTGTCCCTTTAAGGACCGGCCTGTTTTTGCAATGTTGTATGTTAAGGACCAGAGCAGTTTTGACACTTTTGTGGTGTTTTGTTTAGCTGTAATTTTCCTCTCTCTCATTTATGGTTCCCATACAAGTTATATATTGTTTTTTTTTCAGGAAAAGAAGGGCTTTCTTTATATACCATTATTTGTATCATGTCATATATTTTATTTAAAAAAATATATATATGTTGAAAAATTGAAAAAAAAACTTTTACTAGAAAAATCTTTTACTTATCTACAAAAGCTAATGGAAACAAAATTAGATTAACAATTTTGCTAAATAGATTAACAATTTTGTCCCGAGTTTAAAAACACCCAGTGTTTACATGCTGTAGCGGAGAGGTAGTATTATTTATTTATTTATTTATTTATAAAATATTTTACCAGGAAAGATACATTGAGATTTCTCTCGTTTTCAAGTATGTCCTGGGTCCACAAATCATTGCATTGTTACAGTTGGTGTACAATAAAATACAAATACAATATTAATATACAATATATACAAAATGTATAATCCACAGTATCTCCGCTGGGTAACAGGAACAGCATAAAATAATCCAGGCAAGATAAGTACAGCATACAGTAATCCCGGTAGCGTTATAAATCGTAGCGTATAAATCCTTCCTTCTCAAGAACTAGACGACACATAGGCTGGGAGTCAACTGAGCTTTTATTCACAGGTCACAATATTTATGTGGTTCCCCATGCAAGGGGTTTCCCTACTGACATTACAGGAGTTGTACAGTAGGGGACTACATGGGGAACTTAACAACCCGGACATTTCTCCCATTATGCACTGCTGCACAGGAGGGATACTCCCACTAGAATACCCAGTTAAGTGGATTATCCCTCAGTGCAGCAGAACAGGCATTTCACACAAAAATGCACAACTTTCACATTATGCATCCTATATAGTGATGTACCGAACGGTTCGCTGGCAAATAGTTCCTGGCGAACATAGCATGTTCGCGTTCGCCACCGCGGGTGAACACATGCGATGTTCGGTCCGCCCCCTATTCTTTATCATTGAGTAAACTTTGACCCTGTACCTCACAGTCAGCAGACACATTCCAGCCAATCAGCAGCACACCCTCCCTAGCAGACCCTCCCACCTACTGGACAGCATCCATTTTAGATTCATTCTCAAGCTGCATGCTTAGTGAGAGGAGGGAAAGTGTTGCTGCTGTTGATTTGATAGGGAAATGGATAGCTAGGTTAGTGTATACAGTGTCCACTACAGTCCTGAAGGACTCATCTGATCTCTGCTGTAAGGACAGCACCCCCAAAAAGCCCTTTTTAGGGCTAGAACATCAGTCTGCTTTTTATTTTTTATTTTTTTTCTGTGTAATGTAATTGCAGTTGCCTGCCTGCCAGCTTCTGTGTTAGGCTCACAGTGGATACTGTGCCCACTTACCCAGTGCCACCACTCACTCACTGGTGTCACAATAGGTTGCATTTAAAAAATAAATAAATTCACTGTAATAGATTGAATAGCAGTTAGTTGTCTGCCAGCTTCTGTGTCAGGCTCACAGTGGATACTGTGCCCACTTGCCCAGTGGCACCACTCACTCACTGGTGTCACAATAGCTTGCATTTAAAAAAAATAAAAATATTTCACTGTAATAGATTGAATAGCAGTTAGTTGTCTGCAAGCGTCTGTGTGTCAGGCTCACAGTGGATGCTGTGCCCACTTGCCCAGTGCCAATGCCAACACTCACTCACTGGTGTCACAATAGCTTGCATTTAAAAACCCAAAAACTTTTTTCACTGTTATAGATTGAATAGCAGTTAGTTGTCTCCAAGCGTCTGTGTGTCATGCCTACAACAAGTACTCTGCCAACCTTTGCCAGTTCAAAGTGCCACTCTGATCTGGTGTCACAATAGCGTGCATTTAAAAACCCAAAAACTTTTTTCACTGTTATAGATTGAATAGCAGTTAGTTGTCTCCAAGCGTCTGTGTGTCAGGCCTACAACAAGTACTCTGCCAACCTTTGCAAGTTCAAAGTGCCACTCTTATCTGGTGTCACAATAGCGTGCATTTAAAAAACAATTTTTTTTTCACTGTTATAGATTGAATAGCAGTTAGTTGTCTCCAAGCGTCTGTGTGTCAGGCCTACAACAAGTACTCTGCCAACCTTTGCAAGTTCAAAGTGCCACTCATATCTGGTGTCACAATAGCGTGCATTTAAAAACCAAAAAACTTTTTTTACTGTTATAGATTGAATAGCAGTTAGTTGTCTCCAAGTGTCTATGTGTCATGCCTACAACAAGTACTCTGCCAACCTTTGCCAGTTCAAAGTGCCACTCATATCTGGTGTCACAATAGCGTGCATTTAAAAACCAAAAATCTTTTTTCACTGTTATAGATTGAATAGCAGTTAGTTGTCTCCAAGCGTCTGTGTGTCAGGCCTACAAGGTGTACTCTGCCAACCTTTGCCAGTTCACAGTGCCACTCATATCTGGTGTCACAGTAGCCTTAGGGGTGTGCGAGCTGTGCGGCCGCACAGGGCGCCATGGAGCAGGGGGCGGCGTGGATTTAAAAAAAAAAAAAAAAAAAATTTTTTTTTTTTTTTTAAATTTGCAGCGGGGGCGGAGCTTACCGTGCGGCGGGGGCGGAGCTAAAAGCGCCGGAAAACTGCTGCAGGGGAAGCAGGAAGGAGTCCCTGCTTCCCCACCAAACAGTCACCAGGAGCTGCACTGCCTCCACAATGAACTCCACAGGTAACTGTGGGATTGTCAGGTGAGTGTGACTCTCTGCCTGTGTTTATTACTGTCTGTGTGTGTGTGTGTGTGTATGACTGTCTGCCTCTGTGTGTCTGTGTGTATGACTGTCTGCCTGTGTGTGTGTGTCTGTGTATGACTGTCTGCCTGTGTGTGTGTGTGTGTGTGTCTGTGTATGACTGTCTGCCTGTGTGTGTGGCTGTGTGTGTGTGTATGACTGTCTGCCTGTGTGTGTCTGTGTGTGTGTATGACTGTCTGCCTCTGTGTGTGTCTGTGTGTGTGTGTGTGTGTGTGTATGACTGTCTGCCTCTGTGTGTGTCTGTGTGTATTACTGTCTGCCTCTGTGTGTGTCTGTGTGTATTACTGTCTGTGTCTGTGTGTATGACTGACTGTCTGCCTGTGTGTGTCTGTGTGTGTGAGACTGTCTGCCTGTGTGTGTGTGTGTGTGTGTGTGTATATGACTGTCTGCCACTGTGTGTCTGTGTGTATTACTGTCTGCCTCTGTGTGTGTGTCTGTGTGTATGACTGTCTGCCTCTGTGTGTATGACTGTCTGCCTCTGTGTGTATGACTGTCTACCTCTGTGTGTGTGATTGTGTGTATGACTGCCTCTGTGTGTATGGCTGTCTGCCTCTGTGTGTCTGTGTGTATGGCTGTCTGCCTGTGTGTGCCTGTGTGTATGACTGTCTGCGTGTTTGTCTGTGTGTATTACTGTCTGCCTCTGTGTGTGTCTGTGTGTATTACTGTCTGTGTCTGTGTGTATGACTGACTGTCTGCCTGTGTGTGTGTGTGTGAGACTGTCTGCCTTTGTGTGTCTGTGTGTGTGTGTATGACTGTCTGCCTGTGTGTGTGTGTGGATGTCTTCCTGTGTGTGTGTATGGCCGTCTGACTCTGTGTGTGTGTGTGTGTGTGTCACATACAACCAATACACGCATATCACACACTGTTAATACACCCATTACAAATATCACACATAGCATACATATCACACACAGTCATCACACCTACTATCACATACACAGACAACACAAACATTACAGCATACATGGATGACGGGGGGGGCGCTGTGAAGATTTTTCGCACAGGGCGTCAAAATGCCTAAGGCCGGCCCTGCACGCATAGTACCACTAATCGAAAAAAAAAATGACAGGCAGATACAGGCCACCCCGCAGGGGCCGTCGTGGTCGTGGTTCTGTGATTCCCTTTGGCCCTAGAATAATGCCCAGTGTTCAGAGGCCACGTACACTGAACTTGAAAAGTTCTGAGGACATAGTTGACTGGCTAACACAGGACACCCAATCTTCTACAGCTTCCGCTCGGAACCTTGACATCCTCCTCCAGCTGATATCCTCCTCCAGCTGAGCTTCGGGCACCTCTCAAGATACCACTCACCCGCCTGCCGCCACTAGCACCACAGCCGCTTCACTTGGTATGTCAGAGGAGTTATTTACACATCCGTTTGAAGAAATGAGTGATGCGCAACCATTATTGACAGAGGATGTAGATAACAGGGATATGTCTCAGTCAGTCAGCATTACACACATGGACGTACGGTGTGATGATGATGATGATGATGTTGTACCCACTGCTGCTTCCTTTGCTGAGTTGTCAGATACAAGTGAAGCGGTTGATGATGACGATGCGTCCATGGATGTCACGTGGGTGTCCGCTCGGCAAGAAGAACAGGGCGAAAGTTCAGATGGGGAGACAGAGAGGAGGAGGAGACGAGTTGGAAGCAGGGGGAGGTCATCGCAAGGAGCTAGACAGCATGCATTGGCACCCGGGACACGATTGCTGTGTCCACCACCAGAATGCCGTCATTGCAGAGCTCAGCAGTGGGGAATTTTTTTTTGTGTGTCTGCCTCTGAACACAGCGATGCCATTTGCAACCTGTGCCAAAAGAAACTGAGTCGTGGGAAGTCCAACACCCACCTAGGTACAACTGCTTTGCGTAGGCACATGATCGCACATCACAAACGCCTATGGGATCAACACATGAGTACAAGCAGCACACAAACTCTAAGCCACCATCCTCCTCCTGGTCCAGCATCTTCAGCCACGTCAACCACTGCTGTCCTCCTTGCCCTCTCTCAACCATCCGCCACTCCGTCTCTCGTCTTGAGCAGTTCCTGCTCATCTGCCCACAGTCAGGTGTCTGTCAAGGACATGTTTGAGTGTAAGAAGCCAATGTCAGAAACTCACCCCCTTACCCAGCGTCTGACAGCTGGCTTGTCTATACTATTAGCCTGCCAGCTTTTACCATACAAGATGGTGGCATCTGAGGTGTTTGAAAAATTTGTAGCTATTGGGACACCGCAGTGGAAGGTACCCGGACAAAATTTAGTTTCACAAAAGGCAATCCCCAACCTGTACTCGATTTTGCAAAAGGAAATAACGGCATGTCTGGCACACAGTGTTGGGGCAAGGGTCCATCTGACCACTGATACCTGGTCTGCAAAGCATGGTCAGGGCAGGTATATCACCTACACTGCGCATCACCGACACCACCAGGACTTGCAGGCAGGCCTGCTGCCACCTTCTCTACTCCTCCTACTCCATCCTCTTCCATAACCTCTCGGCTGAGTCCTTTTCTGCTGCTGCGTCTTGCTCCACATCAACGGCACCCCCTCAGCTCCAGCTCCCCAGGTACTATTCCACATCCCGGATATGGCAGTGTCACGCCGTCTTGGGTTTGACTTGCTTGAAAGCAGAGAGTCACACCGGACAAGCACTCCTGTCCGCCCTGAATGCACAGGTGGAAAAGTGTCTGACTGTGGAGCAACTGGAGATCGGCAAAGTGGTTTGTGACAATGGAACAAATTTGTTGGCAGCATTGAAGTTGGGCAAGTTGACACATGTGCCGTTCATGGCACATGTGTGTAATCTGATCGTACAACGCTTTGTGCATAATTACACAGGCTTACAGGACGTCCTGAAGCAGGCCAGGAAGGTGTGTGGCCATTTCAGGCATTCCTAGACGGCCATGGCGCACTTTGCCGATATCCAGCGGCGAAACAACATGCCAGTGAGGCGCTTGATTTGCGACAGCCCGACACGTTGGAATTCAACACTCCTAATGTTCGACCGCCTGCTCCAACAAGAAAAAGCCGTTAATGAATATTTGTATGACCGGGGTGCTAGGACAGCCTCTGGGGAGCTGGGATTTTTTTGCCACGTTACTGGACGCTCATGCGCAATGCCTGTAGGCTCATGCGTCCTTTTGAGGAGGTAACAAACCTAGTCAGTCGCACCGAAGGCACCATCAGCGACATCATACCATTAGTTTTCTTCCTGGAGCGTGCCCTGCGAAGAGTGCTGGATCAGGCCGTAGATGAGCGTGAAGAGGAAGAGTTGTGGTTACCATCACCACCAGAAACAGCCTCATCAGCATTGCTTGCTGGACCTGTGGCAACGCTGGAAGAGGATTGTGAGGAAGAGGAGTCAGAGGAGGAATGTGGCTTTGAGGAGGAGGAGGAAGACCAACCACAACAGGCAGCCCAGGGTGCTCGTTGTCACCTATCTGGTACCCGTGGTGTTGTACGTGGCTGGGGGGAAGAACATACCTTCATTGAGATCCCTGAGGAGGAGGAACGGGAAATGAGTAGCTCGGCATCCTACCTTGTGCAAATGCTGTTGTGCCTGTTGAGGGACCCTTGTATAAAAAGGCTGAAGGAGAACGACCTGTACTGGGTGTCCACGCTACTAGACCCCCGGTATAAGCAGAAAGTGGCTGAAATGTTACCAAATTACAACAAGTCGGAAAGGATGCAGCATTTGCAAAATAAATTATAAAGTATGCTTTACACAGCATATAAGGGTGATGTCACAGCACAACGGGAATCTAACAGGGGAAGAGGTGAAAGTAATCCTCCTCCTCCCACGACCACGCCGGCAAGGACAGGACGCTTTACAGACGTGTTGTTGATGGAGGACATGCGGAGCTTTTTAAGTCCTACGCATCACCACAGCCCTTCGGGATCCACCCTCAGAGAACGACTCGACCGACAGGTAGCAGACTACCTCGCCTTAACTGCAGATATCGACACTCTGAGGAGCGATGAACCCCTTCACTACTGGGTGTGCAGGCTTGACCTGTGGCCTGAGCTATCCCAATTTGCGATAGAACTTCTGGCCTGCTCCGGCTTCAAGTGTCCTGTCAGAAAGGACCTTCAGTGCAGCAGGAGGTATTGTCACTGAGAAGAGAAGTCGCCTAGGTCAAAAAAGTCTAGATTACCTCACCTTTATTAAGATGAATGAGGGATGGATCCCGAAGGGACTGACAGTGGGCGATACATTCGACTAAAAAAGGCCTGATGAGATGAGCTGCCTTGGGCTAAAAATGGTCCACACGCTGCTGTATTTTAGCTCTGAATGCCGGTTGACTTGCGTGACTTATCCGCCACCAACTAGGGTTCAAGCCGCAATGTTTTAGGGCAGTGCTCCCCAACCTTTTTATCGCCACGGACCGGTAAACGTTTGTTAATTTTTCCGTGGCCCGCTTGTTTTTTTTTTTTAATTCTTTATTTTTGTTGTGCATGTTATACATAGCAACGACATACGCCACAACAGCGTGTCTGAGGTTGTACTGAAGTTGAACAGTGGCATGAGGAAATGCACAATTTTATATAGTTTTAACAATCAGCTAGGTTGAACAGTAAAGTCATCATCATAGAGTGAGAAATTCAACGTTTAACAGTGCTAGACTAGATATGTTAGTAATGCTAACTTAGTTTTACACGTTTTGAATGCGATTATGAAGAGGTTGATCATCTTGATATCATGCAGCTTGTGTATGCCAGGATTATCTAAGTTAGGTAATCAACGTTTGGCTATATTTTATTAACTAAGCGAGTGTATCAGTTGTGTAGGCATTATAAACAGGCTTATTGTGTTATGTAGGGGGATAACGGCATGCAGTGTAAACATCAATAACCTACAATAGCTGACATGTAAATGTGATGCAATCTGTGGCTTAAGGAGTGTGTCCAAGTTAAGTCTCTGAGCCTAGGCTAGCAGGTAACTTAAGTGTCCCAGGAGATGTGCAGCAGGTTCCTCCTCAGCCACATGGACGTGGTAGTGTGGTAGCTCAGCCGATGCCCGTCCTGGTGGCCATCCATGCGTGCACGGTGGGGTCTTCCAGGCGTTGCTGTTGTGGGCAAGCTTGCTGGTTTGCGGTTGACTCCATTGAGGGTAGCCGCCTGTCATGTAGGGCTCCATGTCTTGGGTCAGGCGAGGTGCCTATGTGTGAGGCCAGCGTGGCGCCCCTTTTTCTGCTTGTGTGGGGAAGGGTGTTAGTGCCTGTGTGCCCGGTAGTTGCTTTCCGCTTTGCAGGTATTTTGCCCTTTCTCTGCCAAGTGGCTTTTTTGGGGGACCGCGGTAGCGTTCCGTAATGGCGGCGCCTAGTGGCAGGGCGGATCCACCCGGCCACCGCTTTCATAGCTTGATATTGTGTTGCTCTTTGCGGAGTATTGCCCAGAAGCGTTCACAGAGCTGCTCCGTGGTTGCTGTGGGTTGAGGCTGTGGCTGGATGCTTGTTCCCTTTAGCTGGGGCCTGCGTTGGGCCGCCATCTTGGCTGTGCTATGACGGTGCCAAATCCTGGAAAGCCCCGTGGCCCTGCGGGCCGTCCTCGGGTGCGCTTAGCGTGGCTGGGGAGGACCGGGATGACCCCCGCCGGTCCAAAGGGGGGGGGGGGGGGTAGGGTGCTTGCCAGGTCGTTCCTGGGCAGGCTCCAAGTAATGTAGGCCGCGATCGGCGTTTAACGCTCCCTCATCCGACGGGCGTCGGGATTGCGGCGATTGCTTCTATGGTGCACCCCCAGCATGCACCCTGAGATGTCTGCAGGCTGGGTAATCGCCCCTTTTCTGGTCTACTCCCGGCCCGCTTGTTTTGATTTAATAATTTTAATTTAATTGTATTTAAACATGCCTTCAAAATAAAATACAGCTACACCAAAAAATTAATATAAAGTGATTTATTTTATTTAACTCACTAGAATGCCAAATCAATGAGAACCCTGAGCTTGTTTCTTTGCAACGAGACGGTTCCATCTGGGGGTAATAGGACACCCGAAGTGTGTTGCTTATGTCCAGTTTATTCCGCTGTTTTGTTTTGGTTGCTGTCACTGCAGAAAACCCCGCTTCACACAGATAGGTTGTCGGAAATGGCAATAGGGATTTAAGTGCTGTGGTGGCTCAGGGTATTCTGCCATGACTTTAATCCAGAACACCGGCAGAGTTGTTGTCTCGAACGTAGTTTTAAGGCCACCGTCATTTGCAATCTCCAGCAGTTGTTCTTCTTCTTGCATAGACATGCTAGATTTGCCTGATTTGTTGGCATATGGGTCGCGGATCCATTCCTTACCAGTTTGTGGGTCTTTTGTGGTTGGGAAGTAGAGCTCAAACTCTTTTAAAAGCAAAGACAGGTGATCGTGCACCAACTGGCAGAATGAATGTTCAAGCTCAGTCTCGCCTAAAATCCCCGCTAATGTCTGAAACATGTCCAAAATGCCTCTGTTCACGCGCCGTCCCCACAACTCCAGTTTGGCTTTAAATGCAGCTACTTTGTCTGACAACTTGAAAACAGTTGTCATTTTCCCCTGAAGGCCCAGATTGAGTTCGGCCAATGGCGTGGGGTTTGCCTTACGGCCAACCAGGAAGCGGGAGGACCCAGGAGGAGGATCAGTGTAACAATAGGGAATTTTCATTCGCTATTGTCACACAATGGGCGGGCTCGGGAGGCCGCAATGCTCTGCGCCTCGGCCGCCACAGTGAAATTAAAGTTCCTCGGGCGGCCTGGTACCGTTTGATCCACGGACCGGTACCAGTCCGCGGCCCGGGGGTTGGGGAACACTGTTTTAGGGCACTTTCTGCCTGGGAAACAAACATCAATTCTTCTTGACGCTGCTACAGCAGCAGCTGCAACAATACCTAATTTTTCAGGCATGTGTACATGCCTAATTTTTTGGGCCTCTGGTGCTGCACTGTGGTTTCAAAAACCAAACCAAAAAAAAGGCACATAACAGGGATTAAACTGATAAGAATAGTACTACTTAACACACCTTATAATAACACAGAGAGAGGAGTCTGAAGAAGAGGAGTCAGAGGAGGAAGGTGGCTTTGAGGAGGTGGAAGACCAAACACAGCAGGCGTCCCAGTGGGCTTGTTGTCACCTTTCGGGGACCCTTGGTATTGTACGTGGCTGGGTGGAGGAAGAGACCTTCAATGACATCAGTGAGGACAAGGAACGGGACATGGCTAGCTTGGTATCCAACCTTGTGCAAATGGGGAGTTTGCGGTTGTGCAATTGGACTGTTTGCGGTTGTTTGCGGTGCATTAAACGGGGAGTTTGGTCTGTCACTGTGAAGCGGGCGTAACCCTTACACTACCTGATCGATACAACATCATACAGTAGGTCCCCCCATTGTGATTTATGGCCCCCACCCACCGCGCAGGGGTGGGGGCCGGGGGGAGGACAGTAGGTTCCCCCCCCTATCCTTATTTACTGAATATTCCCCTGTATAACAATGTTTGGCATTTAGTAAATATTCCCTATTCTGCTCTGTGTCAGTGTGTATCAGGGTCTCTGAGGACAGGTGTCAATCCATATCTGCCAATTGACCCTATGTAGGGGGAACAGTCCCTATTCTGCTCTGTGTCAGTGTGTATCAGGGATCCTGAGGATAGGTGTCAATCCATATCTGCCAATTGAACCTATGTAGGGGGAACAGTCCCTATTCTGCTCTGTGTCAGTGTGTATCAGGGATCCTGAGGATAGGTGTCAATCCATATCTGCCAAGTCACCCTATGTAGGGGGAACAGTCCCTATTCTGCTCTGTGTTAAGTGTATCAGGGATCATTAGGATAGGGGTCAATCCATATCTGCCAAGCGACCCTATGTAGGGGGAACAGTCCCTATTCTGCTCTGTGTCAGTGTGTATCAGGGATCCTTAGGATAGGTGTCAATAAATATCTGCCAATTGACCCTATGTAGGGGGAACAGTCTCTATTCTGTTCTGTGTCAGTGTGTATCAGGGATCCTGAGGATAGGTGTCAATCCATATCTGCCAAGTGACCCTATTTAGGGAAACAGTCCCTATTCTGCTCTGTGTCAGTGTGTATCAGGGATCCTGAGGATAGGTGTCAATCCATATCTGCCAAGTGACCCTATGTAGGGGGAACAGTCCCTATTCTGCTCTGTGTCAATGTGTATCAGGGATCATTAGGATAGGTGTCAATCCATATCTGCCAAGTGTCCCTATGTAGGGGAAACAGTCCCTATTCTGCTCTGTGTCAGTGTGTATCAGGGTCTCTGAGGACAGGTGTCAATCCATATCTGCCAAGTGACCCTATGTAGGGGGAACAGTCCCTATTCTGCTCTGTGTCAGTGTGTATCAGGGTCTCTGAGGACAGGTGTCAATCCATATGTCAATGTGTCGATATGTCATATGTCAGGTGTCAATCCATATCCATTGTGATTTAGGAATGTTAGGTGATTTATGCCCTTTATGGATTAAAACCAGACTCTGCATCAACTGTGTAATTTTCCATGGGAGTTTTGGCATGGATCCCCCACCGGCATGCCACAGTCCAGGTGTTAGTCCCCTTGAAATAACTTTTCCATCACTATTGTGACCAGAAAGAGTCCATGTGTGTTTTAAAATTCGCCTGCCCATTGAAGTCTATGGCGGTTCGCCCGGTTCGCGAACATTTGAGGAAGTTCGCGACATCACTAATCCTATATTACCAAATGACTGTTCGGTAGACAGCTGGGGTCTGAGCACACATTTTGTGAAAGTACCACTCAGATCCCAGCCTAAATAACCGAATGCTGCACGAAATACAGGTTACATTACATTTACTTTAAAAGTACCGAATGCATATAGGGGAATAAACTACCGAAGGGCCGGTACTCCCGAACGGTATGGAAGTCCAGCGGTATTCGTGCCGTTGAGTAGCCGATTTTAGTTCCAGGCACTCGACGAGCAAATACTGCTGGGCTAACAAAGGATCCAAGATGGCCAACCACCGCGTGGTCGGTAGCCGAATAGCGGCCACCCTGATTCTCAATAACTACCGAAGGATACATTGTTGCAATACTTAATAGGAGCCACACGACCTCCTGTGTGTGGTCTCCCATTCGGTAGTTTGTTCGTTTCATGAACAGTGTTGAAATTCACTGTTCGTGAAACTACTGTATGAATGCTGGTGGCTTTCCTGCCACCAGCATACGAATGCTCTCATTCGCACAATATACAGGTACAGGTATTCACTTGGTTCTAACAGTCTTAAAGTGATAGCATCCTATTAATAAAAATACATTCTTAAGTGGCTAGTTTTGCCACAATGCTCCCCCAGAACCAAGCCGGCATACACAGTTTGATCCCAACGGATCGGCTTGGGGATGTCCGGAGGGGTACTCACAGATCACTTTTCAAGGTCTGTTTGTCTGGATAACCCATCGGCGTTGCCATTTTGCTTCCCAAATGGGTTGTGATCTGTGAGTAATGTAAATGGTTGCCCATACAAATAGAGTTGCAGCTTTTTGAGGGCCCACACTCCTTTTCAATGGCGGCATAGCTTACTTCTCTGGGTAAATGTTTTCTGCCTAGATAAGCCACGGGGTACTCTCCGCCATCTGCTCCGACTTGGCTCAGTACTGCTCCCAATCCAAACATAGAAGCGTCCGTATGGACGAGAAAGCGTTTAGTTGGATCAGGAGCAGACAGTGATTTAATAAGCGCTGTCTTGAGCTGTTGGAAGGCCTGTTCACACTATGGGGACCATACCACTATCTTGGGGAGGATTTTACGGGTTAAGTCAGTGAGGGGCTTGGCTAGGGTGCTGTAGTTGGATACGAATTTACGATAGTACCCTGCGGTACCTAGGAATGTGAGGACTTGCGTTTTGGTGCGGGGGTTGGCCACTTGGCGACTGCCTCTATTTTAGCGGGTTTGGGCTTCTGTTGCCCGCTTCCTACCCTGTGTCATAGCTACTGAACCTCTGCCATCCCTACGTGGCACTTACTGGGTTTGAGGGTCTAGTACGGCTCCTATGTGGGTCAGGTGTTAGGTCCAGGAGTGGCTGAAAATGGCTATATCATCTAGATAGGCGCAAGCATACTCCTGAAACCCATCCAGTAGCCGATCTTCCATCCTCTGAAAGGTAGCCGGGGCGTTTTTCATCCCGAATGGCATGACCTTAAACTGGTACAGGCCAAACGGGGTGACAAACGCTGACTTGGGGATGGCGTCCTCGGCTAGCGGAATTTGCCAGTACCTTTTGCACAGATCTATCGTGGTGAGGTACTGGCCCCTGGCCATTTTTTATAGGAGCTCGTCTATCTGGGGCATAGGGTAAGCGTTGGAGATCGTTTTATCGTTGAGCCTCCGGTAGTCTACACAGAAATGGGTCATTCTGTCCCGTTTCGGCACTAGCACTACTGAGGAGGCCCAGGGGCTGTCAGAATGTTCTATCACCCCTAACTATAACATCTCATCAATCTCCTTACGCATACTTTCCTTTACGGATTCTGTTCTAGGGTTTCCTTCTTGTGAGTGGCCAATGGGGTGTACCCGGGTAGATTGGAAAAGGTGGCTCCTTTTTCCCTGATTAGACTTTGGACTTGAGTTCTGTAGAATATTGCATATTCTATATGTTCCTATTCAAATACATATTAAGGTGTGGCTGTCTAATGGGTTAAAAAAAAAACAGATGGCATTTGCTATTCTGTACCATGAGGTCTCTGGAATTTGCTGTATAAGAGATTTGAGGTGGTTTTTATATGGAGAATTTCCTTATATGGCAGAGTCTAAACTAAACGTTATGACGTAATTTGGGCTATATAGAGCCAAGGACAAAGAACCACGCTCTCTTCCTGCTGTCATCCGTTTTGCTCTCCTCTCTGATGTCCTGAGTTGCTGATACAAAGACGACTCTCTGTAACGTAAGGTCGTTAAGAAATACCATCTGTTAAGTATATTATTGTGTGCTGTTGAAGTAGAATAAATGCATATATTTTTTTTTAAAGAACGTCAGATTGCGTATTAGTACTTTTCAATAATATAGACATATATTATTGTGGCGAGCCTGACCCAAAGAAGAAATATCTATCTATATATATAATGGATTTTGTTACTGATATTGTAGAGAAATGTAAACTTGATTTTGTGTTTAATAGATGCTATACAGATAGTCAATTGTGGGCAAGTTTGGATGAGCAATGTAAACAAGCAAATTCAGCTATTGATAATAAACTGTTATGTTTAAATAAAACAAAAAAGGAAAATTAGAAATGTTTTAAAATTGGTAGAAACCTTTGACACAATGATCCTTAGAACAGGAGTGGCTCCAACAAAATTGCAAGTACCAGCACAAATAACGGTGCAAAAGTTAAAAAGTACACAGACAGACATTAAAGAGAAATCTATATGTGTAACAGAAATGAAATGTACTAAATGTGATAGACTACAGGCAAGTATTTGTGATTTGGAAGAACAGCTGGATCTTAAATCTGAATTGATCTGTAAGCTTAGAAAGGAATCTAAACAGTTGTGTGTAATTACAAGAAGTGATCATAATTTGATAGCAGAGCCAGTTGATGTCACAGAAATATCATCCCAGTCTGATTTGCAATGTAGAAAATTGTTAGATAAGGCTGCAAAATTTAAATTAAAAATTCAAGAGCAGTTGATGAAAGTTACCAAAGATATTCCCCCATATAATCCATCTATGGATGCCTTTGGTAATGCAGACGAATTGGAGTTTAATTTATCTAAACATAATTTGAATGACGAACAAAGGAACAGATTGTTTAAAATATGGCTGCCAACATACATTGCAAGTAGACTGACCCCACCCATAAGTACCCCTAATGACTAAGATGGTGAAATAGTCCATGGGAATGAGTGAGATAGATTGACACAATTAATAAGATTAACAACCGGAAATGAGCAAGTGGATATTGAGATTTTAGAAAAATGTAAACCAAATATAAATGAAGATGTCTTCAGTTTCCTTTTAAAATTTGAGCATGCATACAGATTGGTAGTGAGTATTCCTGATGATCAGACACCAAAATCTATGGTTAATGCATTTGTTAAAAAAATCTAAATATCTTGATCCAATATCAATTGCATGCGCTCTCCAGTGTCAAAATATTGAAGAAGCTGCGTCATTTCTACAGGGAGTGCAGAATTATTAGGCAAGTTGTATTTTTGAGGATTCATTTTATTATTGAACAACAACCATGTTCTCAATGAACCCAAAAAAACTCATTAATATCAAAGTTTTATACCTGCTTCATCCTGTCTACCAGCGGAGATACCGTGGATAATACTACTACTCCGCTACAATTGGTGGCAAGCGACGGGATTTAAAACACACAGCAAAGCAGCGTTCGGCAGAAATTAAAACGAACAGAAGAGAAGAAACAGCAATTCGTGAGTTAAACCATTCGGATGAAACCGAAGTTCGGGAACACGTGGAAACACACGAACAGCTGGTGAATGGAAACAAATTATGCACTTTTGAAACGGAGCACATGAAAGGAATTACTGGAGGCAAGAGGAACAATAGCCAGCAACAAGGCGAAGGCTATCCTAATTGCGGAGCTCATGGAAGGAGACAGAGCAGCGGCTGCTGCAGCACCTCCAATGGAGGAGGAGCAAACAGAATTTGAGAAATAGTTTAAGAGCAGGATAGCACTGTACCCAACCACACCACCCCAAGAGACTTTCGACAGGATCATGGCAGATGTGCAAGAATACATCATGGCCAAACAGTGCCAACCAAACCAGCAATCCAGAGAGGGGTCACCGGCTCCACCCAGCATTATACAGGGAAAACCAAAAATTCCCTACCAAGCTTTTAAAAAATTCACGGACACAGAGGGCGATATTGATGGATATTTGCAGGACTTTGAAAGACTGTGCCAGCTGCATGAGATCGGGCCCCACGATCAGGTACCCCTGCTGACTGGTAAATTATCTGGCCGCGCAGCAGAAGCTTACAGGGCCGTGCCTGATGAGGAAGGCAGAGATTACCAGAAGGTAAAGCATGCCATCCTAGCACGGTATGCCATTACCCCTGAGGCAAACCGACTCCAATTCCGGGACCTGAAAAAACAGGAGAAGGACTCCCATGCTGAGTTTGCGCACCGCTTACAACGAGCAGCCACCGGGTGGATTGAGTCAGCGCAAGCAACCACTAAGAATGACATTATGCAACTACTGCTGTTGAAACAGTTCTACCGGAGATTATCTACAGAGATGCAGAACTGGGTAAGGGACCGTAAACCATGTACCTTACAAGACACAGCTAAACTAGCCGACGAACACCAAGACACTAGACGAGAACAGCGCAACACTGCCTGTAATGGGCACAGGTTTATTATGGTCTTATTCATTAGAAATCACTTAATACAGTTTATTATGTTGAGTGCCATTTTAGAATTGTACCACTAGGGGGAGTAGTGAGCACCTTTTTTGAGACTTTTTGTCTGAGCCATGCGGCCAAAATGGATGCCTGACTCCTCCCCATTTAATGGTACAATCCTTTTATAAGGTGAAGCCACGTGCTGGAAGAGAGAACCATTTTTTTTTTCCCAGGCCAAGCATTGAACATCTTGCAGCTGGCAACTGATAAGTATTTGTATCGCTGTTTTATTTTTAAGTTTAGTTTTATTTTAGTTAGTTTAGTTTTATTTTATTTTAGTTTCATTTTAGTTTTAGTTTAATCAATTATTATTTGGTGGTTTGATTAAACGGAAAATCATATTTTCTAGATAACATTTTGGTAGGGCAAAATCATTTTTATTATACAATGGTTGGTGTGTATTTAGCATTGTGAGATTATTGCAGTTAAGATTGTTGTAGTATTGCATTGTTAGTTAAGGTATATAATATTTGACAACTGTTTTATATATGTGTATATATATTTTATAATGACTCTGTCCTCTCTTGGTTTTCCTCCTATCTCTCCCAACGCTCATTTAGTGTCTCATTTTCCAAGGATACCTCCTCCCCTCGCCCTGTCTCGGTTGGAGTTCCCCAAGGCTCTGTCCTTGGTCCCCTTCTATTTTCTCTTTATACTGCCTCTCTTGGAAAACTTATTGCCTCTTTTGGATTCAACTACCACCTGTACGCTGATGACACTCAGATATACCTCTCCTCACCGGACCTCTCCCCGGCCGTCCTGCAACGTGTCACTGCTTGCCTCTCTTCCATCTCTGACTGGATGTCGTCACGCTTTCTCAAACTTAACCTCTCTAAAACTGAACTCCTTGTCTTTCCTCCTCCTAATACTGATCCTCCTCTCTCACTCTCCCTTCAAGTCAGTGATATCCACATAAGTCCATCCCTACAAGCGCGCTGTCTTGGCGTCATACTTGACTCTGGTCTCACCTTTGAGTCTCACATCCAGTTTGTTGCCAAGTCCTGTAGGTTCCAACTCAAAAACATAGCCCGCATCCGCCCCTTTCTTACGCAAGATGCTACCAAGGAGCTTGTCCATGCTCTAGTAATTTCCCGCATGGATTACTGTAACCCTCTCCTGATTGGTCTCCCCAAAAGCCGTACTGCCCCGCTACAGTCTGTAATGAATGCTGCAGCTAGACTGATTTTCCTATCCAGTCGGTCCTCTCACACCTCGCCCCTCTGCCAGTCCTTACATTGGCTCCCTGTATCCTATAGGAGTCAATTCAAAGTGCTAACCCATACATTTAAAGCACTGAACAATTCCAGCCCCTCTTATATCTCTTCACTGATCCAGAGGTATGCCCCTCCTCGTACCCTCCGCTCTGCCCGCGACCACCTCCTGACCGCTGCTCGCACCCGTACGGCCAACTCACGCTTGCAGGACTTCTCACGGGCGGCTCCTCTCCTATGGAATAACTTGCCTACTGCCATCAGACTCTCCCCTAGCCTTCAATCATTTAAGAAGGGCCTTAAATCCCATCTCTTCAGGAAAGCGTATGGCCTCCCAGAGTAATCTCTCCCTTACATACCTGTCCCTATGGAATAGTGCTTTGCTCTCTCCTCCAGCTCTGCTTCACTCCTACTTGATATTTCCTATCCTAATGTTTCTAATACCCCACCTCCTATAGACTGTAAGCTCATTTGAGCAGGGTCCTCTTCAACCTATTATTCCTGTCAGTTTTCTTGTAATTGTCTTATTTATTGTTACATCCCCCCCCTCTCAAAATATTGTAAAGCGCTACGGAATCTGTTGGCGCTATATAAATGGCAATAATAATAATAATAATAATAATAATGTGTATATATATTGTGATGCATGCCACATGTGACTAACTCCATTTTGGAATAGCCCACATGGTGAGTAGACTCCATTTTGGATTCATTCTATTTCATTTGTACTTTGGGAGCAACATCTAAATTATTAAGATATACCAGTTAATACCATATCTGGTATTAATTTAGATATTTGGAATAATTATTACATTTTAACAATTAATAAAATTCTCAGTATATTAGCGATCTCTTTCCGTTTCACTGCCTAAAGTATTTCCCCAGCCAAGCACTTACCGACCTGCTGTGGCTGACCCCCCCCATGATCAGGGGGGACCTACAATCAGTACCAACCCAGATACACCAACCAGGCACACATCCGCTGCCATACCTGCAACCAGCTAGGACATGTACAAAGGGACTGTGCCCGAAATAGGGCACGACCACCATGGCCCAACCAAGGACAACCGCCTGTTCCTAGAGCAGCAGTACACTGCTACCAGACAGGAGCATTTGTACAGCCCTCCACCATCACCCAGATGGAAGAACCGCTAGGCACCCTCCATGAAGTTAACCCTGTGCAAGCGGCATCGGACAACCGCCAAAGCCATCGAAAAGTGGTCCACATAGAAGGGAAATGGATGGAAGGACTGAGGTATTCTGGGGCCATCACCACTTTGGTTCGAAATAAAATGGTTCCAAAAGATCAACTCACGGGGGATTGTATAGCAGTACAGGGGAGCAATTTACAAAGTTCCCACTGCCAAAATACATTTGAATTGGGGATCAGGGGCAGGGCAGGTGGAGGTGGGGATGATGCAAGACTTGCCAGCGGATGTTATTTTGGGTAATGACTTGGGGGAGCTTACCTCCGCTTTTATTCCACGACTCACCACACAGGAGGCATACCCAGTCGTCATCCGACAACAGGCTCGCACCACGGCACCACCCACTGACTCTGAGGCTCAGGTAAGCAATGCCACTCCCAATCACACTGCCCTTCCCTGGGATGCCCCTCTAGAATTTGGTAGCGAGGTCGCTCTAGATCCTTCCCTGCAGGTTTACATAGACAAGAACCAGGCAGGCCTAGAAGGGGAAAAATATGCTTGGGATAAAGGGTTATTATACCGGTATGCAAAGAAGATAGTAGCCGGATCTATCCCCATTCCCATAAAACAGTTAATTGTGCCTCGAAAGTACAGGCAGGAGTTAATGCGCATAGCACACGACATACCTTTGTCAGGTCATTTAGGAATCAGCCGAACTAAACATCGGCTAACTAAAAACTTCTTCTGGCCAGGTATCTCCCAGGATATTAGACAATATTGCAATACCTGTGATACCTGCCAGAGAGTAGGGAAAAGGGGAGACAGCTATAAAGCCAAACTTAATTCCCTATTGTGATCCTTGTCAGCAGGTAGCATAGTCCTCTAGGGCAAAATATGCACAGTCTTTTAATGCAACTTCATTCCAGGCACTTTATTTGCAAGTTTACACATGAGGCAGCAGCAAATGAAAACATAAATGCAATAATAATAATAATAATAATACAAAAAGAGAAGTCCTGCGCTTAAGCAGCAAGGACTACAACACACATCAGCCCCAATATATAGTAAAAACCAAAGAAAAGAAAATGTTACTTGCGCTTTTTCCTTAATCCCTATGTATATTTAGACAAATGGAGGTCATTTAGTTGCTCCAATGGCCATTGGAGGGATGCCCGCCTGCCAACGTCAAGGCAGACCCCCCTAAGCGGGTCCTAACACTGACCCTTCAGCCTGCTTCCTTGAGCTTCTGGCAAAGATATCTCTAATGAGACAGTAAAGGGGCAGGCGGGCATCCCTCCAATGGCCATTGGAGCAACTAAATGACCTCCATTTGTCTAAATATACATATGGATTAAGGAAAAAGCGCAAGTAACATTTTCTTTTCTTTGGTTTTTACTATATATTGGGGCTGATGTGTGTTGTAGTCCTTGCTGCTTAAGCGCAGGACTTCTCTTTTTGTATTTGTATTTACTTTGTATCACACAGCCTGGTTACAATGCTGCTACCCATCCCATGTGTTCCCTATTAAGGGTTAATAAGTAAAGGGGTGTATATAAAAAATACCCCTTTCTGTCTCATTAGAGATATCTTTGCCAGAAGCTCAAGGAAGCAGGCTGAAGGGTCAGTGTTAGGACCCGCTTAGGGGGGTCTGCCTTGACGTTGGCAGGCGGGCATCCCTCCAATGGCCATTGGAGCAACTAAATGACCTCCATTTGTCTAAATATACATAGGGATTAAGGAAAAAGCGCAAGTAACATTTTCTTTTCTTTGGTTTTTAATAAATGCAATAATGTAACACAAATCCCTATAAACAAAAAGCCTAGCTCGTCTGAGTACTAACTCACATCAGATTCCCTATCTCTCAGGGGTTAAACTATAACACAATTTATTGGTTTCACCAACCTAGTGCCTTTGTCCGCTCTCAGCACTCCAGTGCTCCAAGCCAGCCTTGACTCTCTCACTGGAGAGAACAGCCTCTCTCCTACCTGCTTCCAGGGAGGAAGCCAGCAATCCCCCTTTACCTGCCTAGCAGGGAGGGGTTTATTCCCACTGCTACAGCTGATTATCTGCAGCTGAGCAGTGGGTTGGAGACAGTCCATAAAACCTTGGCCTGGATCTATATATAAATCTTTATTTTCATTTTTTTTTAAAAATTCATTCAAGTACAGATACAGCTTTCAACTATAAATTTTAAACACAGTACAAAAAGTTACTTTACAATAAGATATTAATTATAAATAACAGTAGGGCCGTGCTTCTAATAAACATCTACCAGTGTTCTGCTGTATCTACAGTCGTACAAACATACCATACCATACATTACATCTTATCCATACATCCCATTTTCTCTACAACCTGCGGGAAGCTATCTATATGGGGGTGGGGGGGTGGGGGGGGTTTGAGTTTTATTATTTATAAATCTAACCCAAGGGACCCAGACTTCATTATATTTTTCTCTAGATATCTTGTTTAGGGCTATCCCGGCTTCCATGCTGCGTTGATAATCAATCTGTGTGCATATATCCTGCCAGTTTAACGCGCCCATATTTCTCCAATTTCTGGCCATAACTATTTTTATTGCCATACAGATATGAATCATAAGAATTTTTAGTTTTATGTTGCTTTTTGGTAAATCTAAATGAAACAAAAACATTTGAGGCGTGATCACAGTCCGAACCTCGAACATAGAGTCTACCAATTCCGCTAGGATTGATTTCATAGGTATCAACTCCTCACAGTCCCACCAGATGTGGGAGAATGAACCTAATTCCCTACCACATCTCCAACAATCTGGTTTGAGTGTGGGTTGAAATCTATGTAGGCGAGTAGGCACCAAGTACCAACGGTATACTAGTTTGAAGTACACTTCCTGTATATTCACCCCATGTATATATCTTTTTACTGCTTGTAAACCCAACAACCAGTCCTCAACCGAGGATGAAAAATTAAGTTCTTGCTCCCATTTATTCATTGCTGGCACTTTGTCTATTTGCCTTTGGCTTCTTACGAATTGATTATATCTGGAAGCTATTTTTTTTTTATAATGAAATTCTACAAACTGGTCAATTATAGAAGTTTCCGAAAAATCTTTTCCCATAGTGAAGGATTTTATTCTTAAATAGTTAAAAATTTCCTTCGAAGGGAGGTTATATTTGGATTGTAATATTGGAAATGGCAACATTTTATTATTATTTAAAAGTTCCGCTATTCTTACTACTCCACAATTTTCCCATTCTTGGATATTTATATCCTTTATATAAAGTTTTAGGCTTGTTAATGGGGCATTTAGTGATATGTGTTTTGTTCCGTATTTCTTTTTCAAGTGCTTAACGATGTATATCATTGTATTATTCATCGGATTGCTAGATCTTATGTTTTTTAGAAATTCACTATCGCACCACCAGAGCGATAGAGGTTCAATATCACCGAGATCTGATTTTTCAATATCTATCCAATTTGGTCTAGCCATTGTAAAATTGTCGCACTTAATTAGGTGTGCTACCATATTGTTCAAATATAGTTTCTGTATGTCTGGGAAACCAATCCCCCCTTCTTTCCAGTCTCTCTGTAGTATTCCCAATGAGACTCTAGGTCTCCTATCTTGCCAAATATAATTTGATAATTGCCTTTGAAGACCGCGTATCATCTGGCATGACACCCTCAACGGGAGATTACTGAATAAAAATGTCAACTTGGGAAGGAGATAGAAGTTTACTGCTTCAATCCTACCCAACCAAGAGAGTTCCAATCCCTGCCAATTTTTTAAGATGTTCCTAAAGTGGATGGCAATATCAGTATAATTAAGTTCTTCAGTTTCTCTATAATCTAGAGCTAGTTTTACCCCTAAATATTTTATGTTCCTTACTTCCCAGTCGCATTTAAAATCTTTTTTGAGTTTGTCTACGCCTGGTCCACTTAGGCCTTTTATCAGGATTTGTGTTTTCTTTATATTTATTTTATAACCTGAATGTTTACCAAACACGTTAATAAGCCGAAATACGGCTGGGATAGATCTAATAGGATCTGCAAGGGTCAATAGAACATCATCTGCATATAATGCAATTTTGTTCTCCATCTTATTCACTTTTAGCCCGCTGATGTCTTCGTTCTGTCTAATCGCGGCTGCCAACGGTTCTATGGAAAGGATATATAACAGGGGTGTCAAAGGGCATCCCTGTCACGTCCCATTTCTAATAGGGAACCAGTTTGATTGAAACATGTATCCTGATACTTTGGCTTGAGGATCCTTATATAGCGCCATTGTGCACTCCTTAAAGAAACCCTCGATGCCGAAGGCCCTCAGTACTTCTTCCATGTACTTCCAGTTAACCCGGTCGAAGGCCTTCTCGGCATCGAGGGTAACCACAGCAAAAGGAGACAAACTTTGGTCTGCATGATATAGGACATTCAGTAATTTCCTAATGTTATCAGATGTGCCCCTACCCTCTACAAACCCGCTCAGATCTAAATGTACAATGTTGGGTATGATTTGTTTAAGTCTATCAGCCAAAATTCTAGAGTAAACTTTGATATCCAAATTGATAAGAGAGATTGGTCTATAATTCGAAGTGTACGTAGGGTCCTTGTCTAACTTTGGGATTGGTATTATGGAGGCCTGGAGTAATTCCGTTGGAATAGCTTTATGATTAGCAACATCTTCAAATGTTCTTAATATATATGGAGAAATTATATCACTTAATTTTTTGTAAAAGATTGAAGAGAAACCATCTGGGCCTGGTGCTTTACCTGCTGTTAATGCTTTAATGGTATTACTAATCTCCTGAATAGAAAAAGGGGCATTTAGTTGGCTCAATTTCTCCAAAGATATTGTTGGTAAGCTCAATTTATCCAGGAACTGTTTTGTTTCGCCCTCAGATGGCTCATTAAATTTTATATTGTATAGGCTTTTATAATAGTCTTCAAATGCTTTGGCTATTTGAGTTGGAGAAAACATTTTTTTACTTCCAACTGTTATATAGTTTATAGATTGAAGTTTATTCTTATTTTTTAATTTATTTGAAAGACTTTTCCCTGTTTTATTATTTCCATAGTACCATCTCTGTTTTAGGGTTAACATAGCTTTGTTAATCTTTTCTTGAGTTCTTACTAATATTTTTCCCCTGATCTCTTTAATATCCTCCAAAATTTTATAATCTATGGTGAGTTTATGTAATCGCTCTTGTTTTGCCAGATCAATATAAAGCTCGTTGAGCTCTTTTCCTTTCTTTTTTTTTATAATAGTGCCCATTTTTATGAGGCATCCTCTCATATATGATTTAAAAGTACACCATAGCATGGCATTGGAGACATCCCCTGTGTCGTTAATTTCAAAAAATTCTCTAGTCTGAGTGCGCAGTTCTTCTACATTAGTTTCTGATTTTAATAAATTTTCATTTAGTCTCCATTTGTCTCTATATTTATATTAAGGATTATTTTTTTTTTTTGTCAATCTCTTTTTTATTGAGGCATAAAATTATATGTGATACAGAATGAGAGAAGGGAGACGATACAGTTTCATACATAACGGGTATAGTACAATGCAATTTATATCATCTCTGAGTAACTGGTAGCCTCATTTTATATTAAGAAGAGTGGTTCTAGTAAGTTTAGCGTAGTAGTAGAAAAAGTGGTTAGACTTAAGTGAGATATCAATGTATAATTATAACGTTAACAAGCTTGGCTACGCATTGATGTAGTAGGATCAAAGTGAAACATTCAACGTTTAACAGTGCTAGATTGGTTGTACTAGTTATGCTGACATAGTTGTAGTGTGGTCTTATGCTTTATAGTGTGACAGTAGCTGGCATGCGTGTGATGTGTGTGCTAGCTGCGCTGCTCTATTGTAAGCTGTTGTGCAGTGAGAGGTAAATAGCAGTGCAATATTCTGCCTACAGAGTGGGGTAACTCCGCTACACATTCTGGGCATCAATACAAACTGTTTTATCATGAATAAAGTGTGTTAAAGGGTCTGCGTATAAAGTAAACTTATAAATAAAAACAGTAATAGTATGCTCATGAAGAAGCCTTCAAGTCTGTTGCTGGTGCCCTTGGGATTACTTGCCAGGGGTGGGATAGACCTTTGCATGTCTGTAGGATCAGCCAATTCCCCGTTGGGGCCAGATTTCGTTCTGACATGAGAGTCTCACTATTTGACTGTTGGGCTCAGCTGGTACCTTCATGAGGCTCCGATTTGGCTGGAAAGGTGGGTACCTTGATGGGGCTCTGTCTTTCAGGAGAGCCCTCCGACCTGGACTGCACCCGTTGGGCGGCTCCGCATTGTAATCTTTATCGCTGTCGGCTCTGCTTGTCCTTCTGCGTCGGCTTGCGCTTTGCGTGATAGTTGTTGCTAAGATCGCCTGTTGGTATGCAGGTCGGGTACTCTTGCGGGCTCCATTCTCGATTTTAAAGGTGCATGTATGGGCCTGCCGAGATGCCAGGCCAGAGCCACGTGGGGGGTTCCACTGCAGGCAGCGGCGAGTCGCGGGGCGGATCCACGCTGCCAGCGCTTTCACCGCCAGTCTGAATGGCCCTCTCCTGGCCTTCAGCTTCTCCCACAGGTATGAACGGAGCCTGTTGAAGAACTCCGTTGAGTGCTTGGGTGGCCTGGGAGGGGAGTGTTTCTTCCCGCGCTGTGCCTGCGCCGCCATCTTAGCTGGGCCCTTTCGTCCCTGTTTGGGCGCGGATTTGTCGCTTGGCTTTGTAAGAGGGTGGTCCGTGATAACCCCCGCCGGACCATAGGGGGGGGAACGAGGGCTCTGTGTCGAGGTTCTCACCGTCGTTGGCGGCAGGAGAGCGGCCGTCTCTCTTGCGCCCGCCATGCTGGTAGGCCTCGCTGGGGTGTCTGGTGCGTATCGATGGGAGCTTTGCTTGACGGGTACCAACTTGTGCACCCCGTTGTCCCCTTCCATTTGGTGGTCTTTGTGTAGCTTTAGGTCGCCTTTTGAGTAGCACAGATTGCTTTTTAGTCGATTTGAAGCAGGAGCTCATGCAACCTGCGACCATTCGGCATGGCCTCCAAGCCCCGCCCCAGGATTATTTTTTATGACTAAACTAACAGGTGCATGGTCGGACCATGTTATAGGTCCAATTGTCACCTTCTTAATTCGCTCCAAAATTTCAGATTTTACCAAAAAGTAATCAATTCTAGTGTATGTCTGATGAACATTTGAAAAAAACGTGTAATCTCTCGCTTCTGGATTAGACGTTCTCCAGGCATCGTATAAACAGTTTTTTGCCAAAATAGTCTGCATCATTGATAGACCTGTTCTTTGCTTGCCATCTGTGTGAACGGACTTGGTTCTAATCCTATCTATTTTATCATCTATGATGCAGTTAAAATCCCCCCCGATGATTAGGCTACCAGACAATACGCGGTCAATCTTTTGCATCAAATTTCCCAAAAATATGTATGGGGATTGATTTAGAGCATAAACATTTACTAAAGTATACAAAATATCATTAATTCGAACTATCACTATAAGAAACCTACCACCAGGGTCAGTCTCCTCATAGATCAGCTCATATTTCAAGCTACCTGAAAAAAGAATTGCCACCCCTCTTTTCTTGTTCTTTCCCGCCAAATTAGATCTATGGACCACTGGGAATTTTTTGTAGTTCCATAGTTTAGGCGTAGAGTTAGACCAGTGTGTTTCTTGAACGAAACCGATATCTGTTTTACTGTCAATCAATAATTTATACAAGTAGCCTCTTTTCTGACCTGAATTTAAGCCTCTTGTGTTAATAGATAGTATGTTTAATGACATACTACCGCAGCTCTCCCCACACCCTCTTCCCCTCTATCCTCCCCTCAGATAGCATCCAACACTCAAATCCATTCATGCCTTCTCCAGTCGGTCCTATATATTTGGACCTCCTGGTGAAACTCCAACTTTCTATTACCACCTTCAATCCATAATATGAAGTTCTGTATACAGTCTTCATATTTAACCCTGCTGCCGTCGCAGGACCCTGGACCAGGGTAGTAGGCATTTTGTTCTTTGTTATACTCCCTCTATCCTTCAAATGATTCTGCCCTTCTTTTCCCTTTTTCTTTCAAATCCTATTTCTAGAGGCGTTACGATGTTCTTTCCCTTTATCCGACCACAAAATCTATCTACTGAGTCCCGCTTCTACTGACTTTTTTTTTATCTGGGGCAATTCTATCCTCCTGTTTTTATCTTCCAATACTCCCTTTCCCTAGCCCTTGGTTATAGTCTCCCTTCTCCTCCCTTTATGTGATATTCATACAAAATTTGTATAAGCTTGTGGTTATTGTGAAACTCACTTCATTCATTTCATTCACATACATTAAATAGTGTGTCAATAAGTGTAATTTATGCTTTGAGCTCATTTTCCCTATACATTGCTCTATATGTGAATCTATAATTATATTCATTATTTGCGTATGTGGGTAACGCCTGTAGCATTCCTAAAACAATTTAACCATTTCTACCCGTATCAAAACATCTTGTAAATTATTTTCTAGATTTTTAAGTGTTAGAAACTTCTTTTTCATTAAATTCATACTACTAAGTTAATTTATATGTATTTATATTAATTATAACTTTGAATCTGTGATTACCCCTCTATAAATTTTACCATTTCTATATGTGAAAAAAAAAAAAAAGGAGAAGGAGGAGTTCGATTTGACTAAGGGATAAGTTTCAAACTTGTTATCTTCTGCTTTAGTGCCAAGTTGTCTCTGAAGATATATGGTTTATCTTTAAAAAAGACCATAATTGCCGTCGGGAACAGCCACTTGTATCTGATCTCCTTATTCCTGAGAATAACCGTTTCTTCGGAAAAAGTTCTTCTTGCTTGTCTTGTCTTTTGAGATAAGTCCTGATAAACTTCTAAGTGTCTCCATTCTTCCGTATCTAGGATCCCGTTCCTTATCTTCTGCATTATTTGGTTTTTCATCCAAAAACTGGAAAAGCAAATCATCACATCTCTTGGATATGATTTGTCGATTCCATTTGGTCTAGCCAGTCTGTGGAATCTTTCAAAGGTCTCAGGGCCCAGCGTCTGTCTGGATAGTATTTTTGAAAAGAAACTGTTCAAGTACAAATATAAGTCTTCTTGTAAGATTGATTCCGGTATGCCTCTGACTCTTATGTTGTTTCTCCTGGAGCGATCCTCTAGGTCAGTCAGCTTAGTCTCAATATCCTGCAATCTCTTCTCTAGCTGTATATTTTAATTTGTTCATTTTCCTCTTGTACTTTTTGTAATGTGATTGCCTGATTTGAGAATTTCTCAGAGAGAGTGGCGATTTCCGATCTAATATCTTTAGAGTTATTTTCAATGTCCGTTTGGATCTTTTTATGTAGATTGTCCAGCATTTGGGTTAAGAGTTGTTGCGTCAATCCCTGTGGGTTTTTTGACAGGTGTGGTAAGTCGTCCTCCGATATATTGGATAATTGATGTGCAGAAAGCTGAACATTTTCTAGAGGCAGAGATTTTCGTTGCCTCTCTGGTTCTGTGCAAACAGCTTTAGGTGAATAAAATGCACCAATCGTTGCCTTCTTTTTCTCCATATTTTTGTCTCTCTCTTTTTTAGTAGCCATACGTATTTCTAGTGCTCCTAGAGTAGACTTTAAACTTTATACTCCACTAAGGATGGCTGTGGAGTTTAAATCACATTTAAGTCACTTTGTCACTTTCCGTTATCTCCCAGTTCTCTCCTTTTCCTCCTCGCTGTATTAAACGCTAGATTAAACTTTACACTCCACTAAGGATGACTGTGTGGTTTAAATTGCTTTATCACATTTAACCCAGTTGTCTCCTTTGCTCTTCACTGCAACTCCAGACAGCTGTCTCTTTAAATTAACTCTTGTTTATCGAATATGAAATAGAGATCAGTGGATAATGGAAGCATATATATATATATTTTTTTTTACACACAAAATGTATTTTGTACCCACTGGGACCACTTTCCTCCCACCCTATCACTGCCAGAATCAATCTTCTATTTATAAGCATAAATACCTTCAGACTGGAGATTTATGCATGCTTTTCAGCCCAAATCAGAACTCAGCGTCTTCTCTTCCTCTGTATATCAGTGTATATCAGCAACCCCCGAGAATTCTCGTTTGTCAGACATGTAGTCGGAATCAGTGTCAAGTGAATGCCTCAATGTATCTACTTTATATCTTTGTACAGCAGCTGTTCAGCCAGTTATCCTGCTCATGGGAATCAATGCCTCAATGTAATGGTTTGTAACATTGTAGCAGCTTTGTGACAGCTGCTCAGCCGCTTATCTTGCTCATGCCTCGCTGATTAAAAGTGAAAGTCAGGGCAGATATCAAATGAATACCTCTGTATATCGGCTTGGATCTTTATGGCAGCTTTGTAGCAGCTATTCAGCCGCTTCTCCTGATCGTGCCACGCTGATTAGAAGTTTTCAACGCCGATCCACCAGGTATTGTTTAGTACTCGCTGGGACCGCATTCATACCCGCTGCCAAATCAATCTTCCATTTACAAAACGTAAATACCTTCAAGCTGAGGGTTGTAATATCGGTTCTTGTAGCAGCTTTATGGCAACTTGTAGCAGCTTTGTAGCTGCTTTGTTGCAGCTTTGAAAGACCTTCAGCTGCTCAGCCGCATAGCAGAATCTTTGCCTCGCTGCCTTCAAATTTTTCAGCGCCATTCTGCCTGGCGTCCTCGCTGCCTCACTCGCTTAGTTGCCCCACTTCCTGGTCCGTAAAGGCGCGCGAGCGCACCTACGTCACGTTCCGCCCGCCCATCGCTGACCGTTGCACCCAATGGCAGACCATTGGCCTGGATCTATGTCTCCCAAGAAAACCACTAAACTGTGGAGTGGAGCATTGGCCCACCCTGCTCTCCAAATGCTCCACCCCAGGGGCCCATAACTAAACTTAGCTTAACATACTCCACATATTACATGTTAAAATGTAATAATTATTCCAAATATCTAAATTAATACCAAATATGGTATTGACTGGTATATCTTAATTATTTAGATGTTGCTCCCAAAGCACAAATGAAATAGAATGAATCCGAAATGGAGTCTACTCACCATGTGGGCTATTCCAAAATGGAGTTAGTCACATGTGGCATGCATCACAATGGGAGTCAAATAACACTCTCCTGAAAGGATTACCCAAATATAAAAGAAAAAACAAACAAAACAAAAAGTACACTCGAAGAGATATGATTTAACAATTAATATCCAAACTGACACACACCTTGGTAGTTGTATAAAAGATATATAATGTTTAATATACATGCATAAAGAAACAATATATATACACATATATAAAACAGTTGTCAAATATTATATACTTTAACTAACAATGCAATACTACAACAATCTTAACTGCAATAATCTCACAATGCTAAATACACATCAACCATTGTATAATAAAAATGATTTTGCCCTACCAAAATGTTATCCAGAAAATATAATTTTCCGTTTAATCAAACCACCAAATAATAATGGCCTCTCTGCCTTCACTTTATCACACTACCAATAATCGAAGAACATTTTAGTCGAGTAGCGGTAGACATAATAGGACCGCTGAAAAAATCCAGTCCCTCCGGCAAGAAGTACATCTTGACCGTAGTGGACTACACCACCAGATACCCCAAAGCGGTGGCCCTAACCAATGTACATGCCGAGACCGTAGTGGATGCCCTTATGCGAATATTCTCCCGCATGGGATTACCCCGGGAGATTATTTTGGATAGAGGTACTCAATTCACGGCAGAGATCACTCACCAGCTCTAGAAAGTATGTGGGGTAAAATCTATCCTTAACTCCCCCTACCACCACCAGTCAAATGGTCTCTGTGAACGATTCAACAGAACGCTTAAACAAATGATCCGGACATTCATAGACACGCAGAAAGACTTGAAGCGATTCCTACCCCACTTGCTGTTCGCATATAGGGAAGTGCCCCAATAATCCACGGGGTTCTCGCCCTTTGAATTATTGTTTGGGAGGAGAGTGAGAGGACCCCTGGATTTGATTAGAGAACACTGGGAGGGAGGAGTTACCACTAATGGTACCCCTATTGTACCATATGTACTGGAGTTTCGGGAGCGCTTAGAGGCTTTAACTCAGACAGTACGGAACAACCTACAGGCAGCCCAACAACGACAACGCAGATGGTACGATAGGGGGGCCAGGGACCGCAGCTTTCAGGTCGGGCAGAAGGTGTTAATCTTACGGCCAGTCCCCAGTGACAAGTTGCAGGCCTCCTGGCAGGTCCCATTCAAGGTGGTAGAGCAAATCTGCGATTTATACCTGTTTTATACCTGTTTTATACCTGCTTCATCCTGTCTACCAGCGGAGATACCGTGGATAATACTACTACTCCGCTACAATTCGTGGCAAGTAGTGATGTCGCGAACATAAAATTTTCCGTTCGCGAATGGCGAACGCGAACTTCCGCAAATGTTTGCGAACGGGCGAACCGCCATAGATTTCAATAGGCAGGCGGATTTTAAAACCCACAGGGACTCTTTCTGGCCACAATAGTGATGGAAAAGTTGTTTCAAGGGGACTAACACCTGGACTGTGGCATGCCGGAGAGGGATCCATGGCAAAACTCCCATGGAAAATTACATAGTTGATGCAGAGTCTGGGTTTAATCCATAAAGGGCATAAATCACCTAACATTCCTAAATTGTTTGGAATAACGTGCTCAAAACATCAGGTAAGGGTTACGCCCGCTTCACAGTGACAAACCAAACTCCCCGTTTAACGCACAGCAAACAACCGCAAACAGTCCATTTGCACAACCGCAAACTCCCCATTTGCACAAGGTTGGATACCAAGCTAGCCATGTCCCGTTCCTTGTCCTCACTGATGTCATTGAAGGTCTCTTCCTCCTTCCAGCCACATACAACACCAAGGGTCCCCGAAAGGTGACAACAAGCCCCCTGTATTTTTTTTTTAAATGTACACTACTGATACACCAGATATGAGTTGCACTGTTGTGACACTGTGCCCTGGCAGGCCCTGAAACGCACACGTGTGAAGGAAACTGACTGCTATTATTTCACAGTCAAATTTCTAGTTTTTTTTATGTACCCTACTGTTACACCAGATATGAGTTGCACTGGTGTGACACTGTGCCCTGGCAGGCCCTGAAACGCACACGTGTGAAGGAAACTGACTGCTATTATTTCACAGTCAAATTTCTAGTTTTTTTTATGTACCCTACTGTTACACCAGATATGAGTTGCACTGGTGTGACACTGTGCCCTGGCAGGCCCTGAAACGCACACGTGTGAAGGAAACTGACTGCTATTATTTCACAGTCAAATTTCTAGTTTTTTTTTATGTACCCTACTGTTACACCAGATATGAGTTGCACTGGTGTGACACTGTGCCCTGGCAGGCCCTGAAATGCACACGTGTGAAGGAAACTGACTGCTATTATATTACAGATGGTACGCATACCAGTGTCTCAGGGGCCAAATAAGCATTTCTGGACAAAAGTGTCTAATGGGCCTGGGCAATCTGGTCCATACGGTGATCCTGTTCTTAAATTCTTGCCTCATAGGAGGCCATTTGCTGTCCTTAACCTGCAGGGCCCATGGTCCTATCATAATGTCATGATGTAATACCCCAACACGCAGAGTTTAGGATAGCAAGGGACAAGACTAGGATATAACTTATTACCTGGACTTAGAATGGCCAGACTAAACGTCAGACAGAGATAAAGCGTAATCAGAAACGAGACAAGGTCATGGTAACAGAGAGACTACGAAAACGAGAACAAGCCAGAGTCAGGTAGATGGTAATCAGTCACACGGGCAAACAAGACAGGAAAGGGTTAAGGATAAATTCAGAGTCAAGAACAAAGCCATGGTCAATACCAAAATAAACAAAATAGATCAAGGAACGCACTAAAGGGCACTGACACAGAAACCACGATAGGACAAAGTGGATAGGGCTAGGGAAGTTTAAATATCCTTTAACATTTGATTGGCCCATGTCATGCCTACGCCCCCAAAACGTTCGTGTGTGGGGGTGCTGGAATGACGTGGGCCAATGGGAGCCTGAATTAACTTTTGGCGCCCACTGCCCCTTTAAGAGTGAGCTCGTGACTCGAGCCGTGCTCCTAGTGCCAGGCGGGCCACATGACCGATCACTGCGGTCAGTGCACGCGGCTAAGTCAGAAGAGGAGATCAAGCCGCATGCGGCTCGTGTGGAGGCAGCCGTGATCCAGCCACGCGCGGCTCAAGCTTAGGAGACAGGTCAGTCCCAGGATAAGGTAAATACAGCCACAACCACTTATCCCAATCACACACCTTTCCTAACGTCCTATCCCATTAAAAGCATATTACTGCATATTTAATGAAACAGATAGACCCCTACTTCATCCAGGTTACCGATCGATGGTTCGATTTTCTGAGTCCTCTCTGATTTACTGTACACGAATATTCGATATTCCCACAAATTTTATATAGCATTTTATGTTTGTGTGAGACCACCTTAAAAATATTGGATATCGCTAAAAATCATGATCACTATATACTTTCTCTACAAACCTCTAAAACGAACCAAACTACTCATCCATCCACTATACCACTTTATCCCACCTAGAACTAGTGCCCAGTTAAAATACTTGTCTCTTACTTACCCACACTGAGTCATGCTGCGCACATTTCACCACTACTCTCACTGAATCCCTCTGACTACGGCTAAATTCATCTTCTACATCAGAACACTACTCCTAAGATTGGGTTGTATCCATGTCTCGGGTCTTTCCTTTAGAATAGGGGCAGCTGCGGTCTCCTTCAACACTGACACTCCAGTGCATATTATTAAAAGATTGGGAAGATGGAAATCCTCAGTCTACAACCGATATATTCCTCATCCCGAGAAAGAAATGAGGAAAGCTTTTAAAAGTTTGGCTTTGTAAATTTGATGCAATAAGTGTGTTTTTCTTTAATACCTTTTCACCCTCTTTGCATGAAACCCGATTTACATATATTACTAATATGTTTCTGAACATATATATTATATTATTCACTCACACACTGTCACTCACACACTGTCTGGGCCGGCCTAAGACATCATTCTGCCTAGGTCTAAAGATAAATGACTATGGGGGATAATGTATAATAAACACAGGTTACTGGTTATGGGGGGGGGGGGGGGTAATGTATAATAAACACAGGTTACTGGCTATGGGAGGATAATGCATAATAAACACAGGTTACTGGCTATGGGAGGGATAATGTATAATAAACACAGGTTACTGGCTATGGGAGGATAATGTATAATAAACACAGGTTACTGGCTATGGGGGGATAATGTATAATAAGCACATGTTACTGGCTATGGGAGGATAATGTATAATAAACACAGGTTACTGGCTATGGGGTTACACAGGTTACTGGCTATGGGGGGATAATATATAATTGTTACGGACCGTTTCCGCATAAAAGGGGAAAAATCAGTTTAGGCGATAATCCCCTTTTCCCAAAAAGGCACAGCTACTATAAAAGCACCAAAACTCATGAATTGGATATAGGTGAATGCACCAAACTCCCGAACTGCATACAAGGGAATAAGGTAGCACTCCAACTGGAACCTTACGAATAGCTGCTAGCAGGCGAACAGGAAAAGCAGACATAAGCTTACAATCCTAGCAATCAATCTTCCATCAGCATACAGTGAATCCCCCCAAGAACGAGACAAGGCTCCGTGTTGAGGGTCAAGCAGTGGTCTGTTTATTCAGGGCTACCTGCCCCTGTATTTATGCAGGTCTCCCCCCTGGTGGACACTCCCCGAGGGGACCAGATGGAAGACTGAAACAGCAGACAGACATGTATAATTTTCCTAGGACAAAGGCCAGACTCCATTATGCACATGGTGACACAGAAACAGACTATCACTTTAAAATACATACAGACACATTTTATACACAAAACATAGACATGTAACATATCCCCAGATAGCTCAGGTCTGGGTGCACATTATTAGGTGAATGGCACCCAGATCACACAAATACATGGCAGGCTATCTGGGTTACTATAGTTCACATAAAACATAAAATACCGAATTCCCCTGCATTCACCAAATTCATACGAATGAGAACCAGGGGCTGGAGGTTCAGCGGTGCCTGCACGTAAAAGTGTCCGATTTTGGTGCATGAAAGCCGGGCAGAAAAGTGCTGGCTGCCCTGGGAACTCCAGAACAGCGCCACCTAGCGGCCGCTAAGTGTAACAGCGGCCACACAGTTAACAGGCAATTAACCGCAGCTTCAGGGAGGTAAATTGGCAGCACATTACAGCTTCTGGGTGGCCAATTAACATTGCCGGCCGGCTTCCCACGGCTCTGGGGAGGTTGGTGAACGGCTGTTTGTTCGGTAGATGAAATCTACCGAACTGCTGTGCAGAAAGGGAGAAATAAATCCTTCTGCACAGTAAAATTAACCCTTTAGCTGCCGGTCCATAGTCCAGAGGCAGCAGGCGGGCAACCAGGCTCCTCCAATACAATGTGGCGAGATTGGTTTCGTCACAATAATAAACACAGGTTACTGGCTATGGAGGGATAATGTATAATAAACACAGGTTACTAGCTATGGGAGGATAATGTATAATAAAGACAGGTTACTGGCTATGGGGGGATAATGTATAATAAACACAGGTTACTGGCTATGGGGGGGATAATGTATAATAAACACAGGCTACTGGTTGTGGGGGGATAATGTATAATAAACACAGGTTACTGGTTGTGGGGGATAATGTATAATATACACAGGTTACTGGCTATGGGGGAGATAATGTATAATAAACACAGTTTACTGGCAATGGGGGATAATGTATAACAAACACAGGTTACTGGCTATGGGGAGGATAATGTATAATAAACACAGGTTACTGGCTATGGGAGGATAATGTATAATAAACACAGGTTACTGGCTATGGGGGGTAATGTATAATAAACACAGGTTACTGGCTATGGGAGGATAATGTATAATAAACACAGGTTACTGGCTATGGGGGGTAATGTATAATAAACACAGGTTACTGGCTATGGGGGGTAATGTATAATAAACACAGGTTACTGGCTATGGGGGGTAATGTATAATAAACACAGGTTACTGGCTATGGGGGGTAATGTATAATAAACACAGGTTACTGGCTATGGGGGGTAATGTATAATAAACACAGGTTACTGGTTGTGGGGGGATAATGTATAATAAACACAGGTTACTGGTTGTGGGGGGATAATGTATAATATACACAGGTTACTGGCTATGGGGGAGATAATGTATAATAAACACAGGTTACTGGCTATGGGGGATAATGTATAATAAACACAGGTTACTGGTTGTGGGGGATAATGTATAATATACACAGGTTACTGGCTATGGGGGAGATAATGTATAATAAACACAGGTTAATGGCTATGGGGGATAATGTATAATACACACAGGCTACTGGCTATGGGAGGATAATGTATAATAAACACAGGTTACTGGCTATGGGGGGATAATGTATAATAAACACATGTTACTGGCTATGGGGGATAATGTATAATAAACACAGGTTACTGGCTATGGGGGATAATGTATAATAAACACAGGTTACTGGCTATGGGGGATAATGTATAATAAACACAGGTTACTGGCTATGGGGGATAATGTATAATAAACACAGGTTACTGGCTATGGGGGGGATAATGTATAATAAACACAGGTTACTGGCTATGGGGGAGATAATGTATAATAAACACAGGTTAATGGCTATGGGGGATAATGTATAATAAACACAGGTTACTGGTTGTGGGGGATAATGTATAATATACACAGGTTACTGGCTATGGGGGAGATAATGTATAATAAACACAGGTTACTGGCTATGGGGGATAATGTATAATAAACACAGGTTACTGGTTGTGGGGGATAATGTATAATATACACAGGTTACTGGCTATGGGGGAGATAATGTATAATAAACACAGGTTAATGGCTATGGGGGATAATGTATAATACACACAGGCTACTGGCTATGGGAGGATAATGTATAATAAACACAGGTTACTGGCTATGGGGGGATAATGTATAATAAACACATGTTACTGGCTATGGGGGATAATGTATAATAAACACAGGTTACTGGCTATGGGGGATAATGTATAATAAACACAGGTTACTGGCTATGGGGGATAATGTATAATAAACACAGGTTACTGGCTATGGGGGATAATGTATAATAAACACAGGTTACTGGCTATGGGGGGGATAATGTATAATAAACACAGGTTACTGGCTATGGGGGATAATGTATAATAAACACAGGTTACTGGCTATGGGGGATAATGTATAATAAACACAGGTTACTGGCTATGGGGGATAATGTATAATAATGTATACTGGCTATGGAGGATAATGTATGATAAACACAAACACAAAAAAAAAAAAGAATGCAGCTTCAGAATTAATCTAAATTGTATGCTGTCTAGGAGGTGGGAAGGTCTGGGAAGGAGGGTTTGCTGCTGATTGGCTGGAATGTCTCTCCATTCTACTACTCCAAAAATACAAATAAATTATTCTACTTAACTTCCTCAATACTTTTTCACTAGGTGGAAACACAAAACATAAATATAACATAATAGGAATTAGAACAGATTTAATTATCAATACTTTCCCATCAAACTACAAAATTCTATCATTCCATAACCCAATTTTTTGATTCACACGATTTACCACTTTCTTCCAACTTTCTTTTCCTTTCAAGTCATCATCAAACTTCACACCTAATACATCAATTTCATTCTCCACAACCGGCCATCCACATAACTCCAACTCTCTCCAATGCCCAAATGCCTTACATGCACATTTGTTCCAATTTACTCTAAAACCACTAGCCATACTAAAAATTTCAACTTACAATTTTACTCTTCTCAAACCTGCTTGCGTCTTACATATAACCGTAACATCATCCATATAACCAATAACTTTCAAACACCTTGCATTACTTCCCGGAATTTCTATACCTTTCACAACTTTATCATTCATTATGTTTCTCAATAAGGGTTCAATCACACAAATAAAAAGTATAGGGGACAAAGGACACCCCTGTCTCACTCCAGAACATACTTTAAAACTTTCTGTCATCCACCCATTCACTTATACAACACTCTCAATATCATTATACAATCGCTACCTCTTGGTTTCTCACCTTACAGAACCATAAAACATCTCTTATACCTATCAAACACTCTGCAATTTGTCTCCCTTGCACAGCACACACTTGCTCCTCACCTACCATCCCTTCAATCACACTTTTTAACCTATTCGCAATCAATTTTGCCACTATTTTATAATCCACGTTTAACAACGTTATAGGTCTCCAATTTCTCAAGTCACACTTTTCACCTTTCTTAAATAATAAAACAATCACGCCCTTCTTCATAGATTCAGACATAACACCTTCACTCAACACATATTTACAAACTCATTTGCAATCACATCCCAACACCATCTATAAAATTCAACCGGCAAACCATCACATCCAGGCGTTTTATTCAATTTGAAATTTAGAATAGTTTCATGTAATTCACACTCATTTATGTCCCTTACTAACCAACCACAATCATCTTCCCTCACACCATTCACAATTCCACTCAACACCTCATTTGCCAGATTCCCAACTCTTTTTTTCTCCTTATACAAGTTTTCATAAAAATGCTTCACTTCATTTAACATATCTACTCTGTTCTCAATCATAATCCCTTCATCATCTAAAACCCCTTCCATACCTTTCCTACATTCATACGCTTTTCTAAAAAAGAATCTTGAACATTTTTCATCCTTCTCCAACACATTCAATATTGCAGCAAACACAATTTTCTTACCTTTCTCTTCCATACATTTGTTTCTGTATTATCTTGCACATTCCAATTCTTCATCAACCGTCCAACCCAACTCTCTCAGTTTACATAAATATTCAATTCTCTTTCTCCAATTATCTAAACGTTCTCTATCCTTCCTAGCTTTTTTCCATCCACTCCTAATAAAGAAAATTATTGCTTTCATTTTCACCCATTCCCACCATTCAAGAATACACACAAACTTGTTTTTACATGTTTTCCAATACTCATACTTCAAATTGAATTCTTCTTTCACTTCTTCCTCCATCAACATACTCACATTCAACTTCCAAAAACTTCCAAAATCCATTTTTACATCCATTCTCACCTCGCATTCTAAAACTACATGGCGAGAAATCAACCTTCCTTGTGCGTAGAACTTCAGCCACTACCCCCTGTGAAAGAAAACAATAATCAATTTGTGACTTGACATTACCTTTGTCACTAAAAAACGTATATACTTCCTCATTTCCCATAACTCCAATTGCATCCCTTAACCCAAAATCCATAACCAAATTACCCGACTTATCCAACTTATAACCCCCTCCCACACCCACTCTATCCTCCCTTCTTATAAAGCAATTAAAATCACCCAACACTAGTGATGTCCCGAATGGTTCGCTGGCGAATAGTTCCTGGCGAACATAGCATGTTCGCGTTCGCCACCGCGGGCGAACACATGCGATGTTCGGTCCGCCCCCTATTCTTTATCATTGAGTAAACTTTGACCTTTTACCTCACAGTCAGCAGACACATTCCAGCCAATCAGCAGCACACCCTCCCTAGCAGACCCTCCCTCCTACTGGACAGCATCCATTTAAGATTCATTCGGAAGCTGCAACCATTTTTTTTTTCAATTTTTTTTTTCAGTGCATATAAATGTTATAAGCAGATACTCCCCCCAGACACTCTGTATTACTGCAGATACTCCCCCCAGACACTCTGTATTACTGCACATACTCTTGAAGTGGATTATTTTGCCCTCTGTTGTATATTGTCAGTCCTAATCAATACGTTCAAGGTATAGCTCATGCATGAGGAGAGAAATAATCACACTGACACGTAAGTTCAGTAGGAAAATCCTTCTGTTTTACTGGCAGTCTGGACATGGCTTTTATAGCCATAAATTGTCACATTCAGCACATATACATTGTATAACCTAAGCTGTAAACATTTTGTTGGATTGTGTTGTAAGCTTTTCATTGGATACTTTTAGTTGCTATGTGTCTTCTCATTTCTTCCCTTGTTGACACATGGCTTATTCTTTATGATAAGGGTGTTTGTCTCTGGGGGAGGTATCGTCATTCTGTTGAGCTCAGCAAATTCCATAGCCATCGGTCATCTTAAAGCATAGAAAAATATATCTTTAAACACGGTATACAAAACATTCATTTTCAAAGTACTTGGTTTGGGTATTTAAGATGGAGAATATAAAAAGGGCATTTCAGATCCTACACAGCCTTCCATCACAGTCCCCCCTTGAAATGACCATTTTATCTTTCCACTGTCCTAAAACACCTGGCCCTTCCTGTCTGGAACTCTTTTTACATACCATAGGGGTTGGACCCGTGGCTTGTCCCAAATATGTTACAGGAGGGGCAGTCAGGTGTATATTTCCCTCATCATAGCAAGCTGTTCATGGTCACATCGTGAGGGACTAATGACCGGAGTGGTGTGTAAGGCCCTGAGTCCTGAAATGGTTCGGGGACTTGATTCAAAAAGACGGGGGATGTCCCCTGTGTCATTTTCTGAATGTATCCTCTAATATAAGGGACAACGCAGCAGGCCAGAATCGTTATTATAATTAGGACTATGCCTATTATGGAGCCAATTTGCGCTGCAAGTTTTTTCCAACCGCTCAGCCAACTGAACCACTGATCCCACCCGTGGTCAAAGCCAGAGTTCTTTTTTAGCTCTTCTGACAGGTCCTTCAATTTCTCTATAGCTAGGGTCACTTTACCGTTTGGACCTGTGTTGTCGGGGATAAACGTGCAGCAGGTGCTAGTATCAGGGAGCATTTTACACCCCCCCCCCTTTTCAGCTAAGATCATATCTAGTGCCATTCTATTTTGTAAGGTCATCCGAGATGTGGCTTCTAGTTGTTCTGCCACCCCTTGGAGGGCATCTCTGGTGTAATTCACAAATCTTTGTTGGTTGTAATATATATAGTTAATCCAATCAACGTTCTTGTTAATAGTAATAATGGGGAGTAGTGACTCGAAGCCCGCTGCTACCTTATCCCGGGCTTTAAACTCATTAGGGACCCCCCTTGGTACACCAATGGCATCTATGTATACATGGGGATCAAAACTTCCTTTGATTTCCCTCTTACTTCGAGCACTCTCTTCAGGTGTGTTGGGCTTGTTTTTCACACTCATTATGTGTAAGGGCATAATAATCTTGGCCAAGGCGCACTCTCCATCCCAGTCTATAGGCAATTTACTCCTTAACCTCATATCCCCACATAACCAATATATGTCACCCAGAGATTGTGCCTGATTCCTTACTGCACTGTATGGCACAGCAGAGTATGTTTCACAATATCCATCAGTAAAGTTACTGTCAGGGTACCTGAAGCCTCTACCTCCGAAAGAGGTAGAGACTTAGTAGTTTACTCCTCCAGCAGGTCGGCTTCCTCCATCCCTCGCGGCTCCCCTAGACACTCTCACGCCGGCCGCGAGGGATCCGTCTCATTTTATGACGTCACGCACGCTGCCCGACGTCATGACGTCAGTCCGGACCGATCTGTCACTCAAGTGACTGGAAGCCACTCAGGACTCGTCGGAGGCGGGCATACTCACTGTAACCAGCGTATTTAAACCTGTTTCTCCCATTCACTCATTGCCCTGTCATGGTTCTAGCCTGTCTAGTCACACAGTGCTCTGGCGATTTCAGTTATTCCTTTGGTTCCGACCCGGCTAGTTTGACTTACTCTGTTTTCCTCTGGTATCCTTGACCCGGCTTGTTCCTCGCTCACCTGTCCTCTCGTTCCCTCGACCTCGGCTTGTTTCTGACCATTCTCTTTACTCTCCGTACGTTAGTCCGGCCATTCTAAGGTCCGGTATACGTACCCTGTCCTGTTTGTACTTTGCGTGTTGGATCCCTATCCCGATCCTGACATTACGACAGGGCCAATGGATCCTGCAGGTACAAACAGTCAGGTTGGTCCCTCTGATTCCAGGTTTGACGCCATGGAACACAGAATGGACCAGATGGCACTAGCACTACAGGCGCTATTATCTCGTGCCAATAACCCACCTGAGGAGATCCGTACTACTTCCATCTCTCCTGTAAGTTCTGGTCTAGAGGTAGCCACTGTAGGTGCCTCTTCCCGTATTACCCCACCTGTACGTTATGGTGGTTCACCGGAGAAGTGTCGTGGTTTTTTGAACCAGATTAGTATCCACTTCGAACTACAACCTCGCTCCTATCCCACAGATAGGGCGAAAGTTGGATTTATTATCACCCTACTCATTGAGAAAGCTCTGAGATGGGCAAACCCACTATGGGAGAATGATAACCCATTGGTATATAATTATAATGCCTTTGTAGCTGCATTTAGAAGAACTTTTGACCCTCCTGGTAGAAAGGTTAATGCAGCCAGATTACTGTTGCGCCTGAGACAGGAGAACCGAACACTTGTGGATTATGCACTAGAGTTCAGGTCTCTGGCGGCAGAAGTCAAGTGGAATGAGCAGGCTTATATAGATGTATTTTTGAACGGGCTATCAGATATTATCCTTGATGAGGTTGCTACTAGGGAGCTTCCTGAGAATTTAGAGGACTTAATTTCGTTCATGTCTCGTATTGATGAGCGTTTAAGAGAGAGACAGAACACTAGAGAGAGGAACTTCAGACCTGCCTTTAAATTAGCCCCTACATTTCAAAGTCCTGATTCCAATACCTCACTGTATCCTGAACCTATGCAGATAGGCAATACTCGCCTCTCTGAAGAGGAGAGGCAGTACAGGAGAAGGGAAGGTTTATGTATGTATTGTGGAGCCAGAGGTCATTTGCGTCTGAATTGTCCTACTCGCTCGGGAAACGCCCGCACCTAAGTTTCTCTAGAGGACAGGCCTTGGGTGTTTCTATTTTGTCCTCTACGCATAATTATAAAGATCACAGGCTTTCTTTAACGTGGGAGAAGGGAATGCTAAAGACCATGGCCTTGATAGATTCCGGAGCTGCTGAGAATTTTATCGACCAAGTCTTTGCTACTAAACACACTATCCCATCTTATTTAAGGGATACACCCTTGGCCGTTGAGGCCATAGATGGTAGACCTTTACTTGAGCCTGTTATCTCTCGTGAGACTATACCCATTAACTTAACTATTGGTATCTTACACGAGGAGAACTTATCACTTATGCTCATTTCATCTCCTTCTGTTCCCATAGTCCTGGGCTACCCATGGTTAAAGAGACATAACCCTATTATCGATTGGGAATTAGGGGAGATAATCTCATGGGGCCAGGGTTGTCAGGAGAGGTGTTTACGCAGGGTGTCTCCATTGGCTATGATTAACACACCAGATAGTTCTACCCAGTCTACAGGGAGGAAGATACCTCCTCTGTACATAGACTTAAAAGCAGTGTTCGATAAGAAGAACGCTGATACACTACCCCCACACAGGACCTTTGATTGTAAAATTAATCTTTTGCCCGGCACCATGCCCCCCAGGGGTAATGTATATCCTCTATCCATTAAAGAGAATTCTGTTTTAGAGGAGTATATTCAGGAGAATTTAGACAAGGGATTCATTAGGAGATCCTCTTCTCCCGCCGGGGCTGGATTTTTTTTTGTTAAAAAGAAGGATGGCTCACTCAGACCATGTATTGATTACCGAGGTTTGAATAAAATAACCATTAGGAATGCCTATCCGATCCCCTTGATTACCAAGCTCTTTGATCGGCTAAAAGGTTCTAAGATTTTCACCAAGTTGGACCTCAGAGGGGCATATAACTTGGTGAGAATTCAACAAGGTCACGAGTGGAAGACTGCGTTTAATACCCGCTACGGGCATTATGAGTACACGGTCATGCCTTTTGGCCTTTGTAACGCACCGGCAGTATTCCAGGATCTGATTAACGAAGTTCTTAGGGAATTTCAACAGGATTGTGTTATTGATGACATTCTCATACACTCTAGAGAGATTGAGACCCACCATAGACAAGTCAGAAAGGTATTACACAAACTTCTACAACACGGCTTATACTGCAAATCGGAGAAATGCAGCTTTGACCAGACCCAGATAGATTTTCTTGGATACGTGATTTCTGGGGAAGGCTTTAAGATGGATCCCGACAAACTCCAGTCTATTCTAGATTGGCCATTGCCTAAGGGACTCAAGGCTATCCAGAGGTTTATTGGGTTCTCCAATTATTATAGGCGCTTCATTAAGGGTTACTCTTCTATTATTGCGCCTATTACCAATATGACCAAACAAGGGGCTGATACTAAGACTTGGTCTACTGAAGCTCTCGTTGCTTTCAAAAAGCTCAAATAACTTTTTGCTTCTGCTCCAATATTAGTCCATCCTGATACGTCCTTGCCGTTCCTACTTGAGGTCGATGCCTCTGAGACAGGAGTAGGTGCCGTTCTCTCACAAAGGTTGGGGGTGGATAAACCGTTACATCCTTGTGGTTTTTTTTCCAAGAAACTTTCTGGGCCTGAAAGCAGGTATGACATCGGAGACAGGGAATTGTTAGCAGTCATTAAAGCCTTGAAAGAGTGGAGACATCTATTGGAGGGCACCTTACATCCGGTTACTATTTTGACGGACCACAAGAACTTGTCCTATATTGGGGAGGCTAAGCGTTTGTCCTCTAGGCAAGCTCGTTGGTCCTTATTCCTGACTCATTTCAATTATGTGCTTACTTACAGACCTGGCTCTAAGAACTCTAAGGCCGATGCTTTGTCTCGCCAATATGAACCTTTCACTGTATCTGAACCGATTCTTTCTTCTATAGTTCCTAAATGCAAGATTGTTGCTAATACGAATCTCAGGATTCATTCCCCGGTACTGGCCGAGATCATTAAGCTGCAACATCTAGCACCTAAACAGACTCCTGAGGGTCGACATTTCGTTCTTCCTACTCTTCAACTGGAGCTGTTGCAATGTTTCCATAACAGCAAGATGGCGGGACATCCTGGTATCCGCAAGACGTATGCTTTGATTTCTAAAGACTTCTGGTGGCCTGCTTTACGTAAAGATACTAAAGATTTCATCGCTGCGTGTGAAGTGTGTACTAAGACCAAACAACCTCATACGCTCCCAAGTGGATTCCTGCATCCCTTAGAGGTACCAGAGAAACCATGGTCTTGTTTGGCCATGGACTTTATTGTCGATCTACCTATCTCTAAAAGACAGACTGTTATCCTCACCGTGGTTGACAGATTCACCAAGATGGCCCACTTCATTCCCTTGCCTAAACTTCCATCCTCCCCAGAGTTGGCAGAGATATTCGCGAGGGAGATTTTTCACTTACATGGGATACCTTCCCAAATCGTATCTGACAGAGGGTCCCAATTTGTTTCCCATTTTTGGAGATCCTTTTGTTCCCAACTAGGTATTAAATTAAATTTCTCTTCTGCCTATCATCCCCAGTCTAACGGAGCTGCTGAACGTACTAACCAAAAGATTGAGCAATATCTACGTTGTTTTGTTTCCGAACACCAGGACGATTGGGTCGGTTTGATTCCTTGGGCGGAGTTTGCGCACAACAATCTCGTTTGTGACTCTACTCATTCAAGCCCCTTCTTCATGAACTATGGCTTTCATCCATCTATTCTTCCCTCGGTTTCTCCTTCCCAAGGTATACCGGCGGTTGATGTACATGTTGCCAATTTGAGGAAGTTGTGGGATCAGACTCGACAAATTCTTCTACACAATTCTATGCTGGTTAAGAAACACGCCGATAAACGTAGAAGGGCGGCTCCGATTTTCGTTCCAGGCGATAGAGTATGGTTAAGCACTAGGAATATTCGGCTTAAAGTTCCTTCCATGAAATTCGCTCCTCGATATATTGGTCCTTACAGGATCTTGACTCGAATTAACCCAGTGGCGTATCGTCTAGCTCTCCCAGCTGCCTTACGCATCCCTAACTCCTTTCACGTTTCATTGTTGAAACCCCTAGTCTGTAACAGATTCTCCTCCACGATCGCCCCTCCTCGCTCTGTTCAGGTGGAGGGTCAGGGGGAGTATGAGGTTAACTCCATCATTGATTCTCGTATCTCTCGGGTGAGAGTACAATATTTGGTCGACTGGAAGGGATATGGTCCTGAGGAGAGAAGTTGGGTACCACAAGAGGATGTTCATGCTCCTCGCCTTCGCAGGGCATTTCACTCACGCTTTCCGTCTCGTCCCGGTTCCTTCCGCCCGGTGGGCGTATCTGAAAGGGGGGGTACTGTCAGGGTACCTGAAGCCTCTACCTCCGAAAGAGGTAGAGACTTAGTAGTTTACTCCTCCAGCAGGTCGGCTTCCTCCATCCCTCGCGGCTCCCCTAGACACTCTCACGCCGGCCGCGAGGGATCCGTCTCATTTTATGACGTCACGCACGCTGCCCGACGTCATGACGTCAGTCCGGACCGATCTGTCACTCAAGTGACTGGAAGCCACTCAGGACTCGTCGGAGGCGGGCATACTCACTGTAACCAGCGTATTTAAACCTGTTTCTCCCATTCACTCATTGCCCTGTCGTGGTTCTAGCCTGTCTAGTCACACAGTGCTCTGGCGATTTCAGTTATTCCTTTGGTTCTGACCCGGCTAGTTTGACTTACTCTGTTTTCCTCTGGTATCCTTGACCCGGCATGGTCCTCGCTCACCTGTCCTCTCGTTCCCTCGACCTCGGCTTGTTTCTGACCATTCTCTTTACTCTCCGTACGTTAGTCCGGCCATTCTAAGGTCCGGTATACGTACCCTGTCCTGTTTGTACTTTGCGTGTTGGATCCCTGTCCCGATCCTGACAGTTAACCACTTTCACACTATTGGTTCTATTGCCTCTATGACATGTATAGTTGCCTGGGTATATAGTGACACCTTCATTTAATTTAGTAACCTTCATCAAGATAGGATACTCCTTCTTCCAACTTTCGCATGTGCTCTGATTTGTGTCTGTGTTGGTGTACAAACTTAAGAAGCAGAGCTCCACATCGGGGGGTAAAGTGAGAGGTACGGTGCCCAGGTGTGGCTTTGCTCCCCCACACACATAGCAGTTGGTTTGGTTGTGTTTATTAGCATTGTATCTCATCCATTCTAACCATATGTTAGTGTCTGAAAATCCTGTTTCTATCGCTATGGTATCTTCAAACGTTGGATCTGCTATGGCCATCATGTCCCCAAGGGTTTGAATGTGGGGTTTTAGAGGATTAACAGGGGTCTGAACAGAGGTTCATTTAGAGATTAGATTCTCCCACTCACTTGAATTATGCATATCTTTAAGTTGGAATCTAACTTGTGGTCCTCTTGTACCCCCTCTTAGCCAGGTGGACAGTATGTATGTGCCTTTGTCCATAGGCCTGGGATTTTCTATGGTTAGGGTGTATTTCATCTGACCTGGGCCTCCATGGGGGGGGGGGGGGTTAGGCATTTACCAGTTTTAAGTAATGTCATTCTACTTATCAGGGATTTTCCATTCAGGTCTGTAACGGATCACCTGGCACCCCGACTGGGCACCTCCGTTAAAGGATGCTCCTAGCACTCCTGAGGACTTCAAGCACTGCAGCAGACACCACAACCAACGAATCTGAGAAGCATATGAATGCTCTCAAGCCTCTGAATGCTGTAGACAGTTGAATAGGAACCATACGAATAGGCTTGCACTCCTAGCAGTCAACTGGAACAGCATGCAATAAATCCTTCCCCCAATAATGAGACGACACTTCACTTTGAGGGTAAAACAGGAACTCTGGACTGGCTCATCCAGCCTGGCTTTTATTACAATAATACACATACAGTCCACACCCAGGGGGAGGCATAAAATACCCAATCACATACATGTTTCAGCCCACACATCCCCTCCCCTCAGATAACATTAAACCCAATTATCCGGTACACCTTTTCAGCCAAGTTCTGGATGTACCCCAAAAACAGGGGGTACACCTTTAAATCCAGCATCGCTGGATAGCCCTTATTCAGGGGGACAACATATTCAAAATTCAAGTCATTCGGATGAACGGTTCGGGAGATATGGGGTTCCAAAGATTTGACCGACCGCATGGGTAAAGTATCCGAAAACAGTTCCATGCATTTTGGCCCTGCGGTCGGTCACAAACAAGGGAATGAAAACAGGCGAATTGCCTGTGTTATAGAGCCTGGAAAGGGTTTGAATGAATTCCCTTGTTTGTGGGGTTCTTTCTACCGAACGGCGGGTCATTCGGTAGTTTCTATACGAATTTCTGGAAGTATGGAGGTCTCAGCGGTGTTTGCCTAGTCGAGTGTCCAATTTCAGTTCCAGACACTCGACGGCAAAACACAGCTGTTCGGTAGTTTAAGATGGCCGCCGCCACGTGTTCGGCTCCCGAATGGCGGCCACCCAGAGGACACAGACCACACTGCACTGATTGCCAATTACCCGTTTGCAACATTGTTGCAAACGGTAATTGGAGGCACACTCATTCCTGGGTGGTCTGGTTGTTCGGTAGTTTCACTCAATATACTGAATGGAGTGATTCTACCGAACAATCAGTGAATGCTGCATACAAATCACCTAGGATAAACTTAACACACAAATACACATATAATATTACAGGCAGTACACTAGAATATGTATCACAGTCTTAAAGGGACAGTAGTCCCAAAAGTCCCAATGTGTCCATAGATGCTGTTAAAAGGGCCAGTAGCAGCAATATACAGTACAATATGCCCCAAATAACCCAGGGGCCATAGTCAGTAGGTAGGAGGCTAGCAAACAGGCGTCTCCAGGGCCCAGTGGCGAGGTTGCTTTCGCCACAAGGTCTTTCCTATTTAAGGCACTCTGTGGTCTGTATCCCCAGTCTGCGCCTGTGTTCCATCCTACTGCCCCCCAGTAGTCACAGTTCTTTCCCCAATAACTATCTGTGACACAGATATAGGTGGACCTTGAGGCGTCATGTGTCATGTATAAGTGACACTGCCAGTAGATATTGGGGCATTTCACGATGCTACAATAATCAAAGGTGTAAGTGGCTACGTGTGTATTGGAAGAATTATACCAGAATATAACCTCATCATTTGTTTTCGTTATTGTCACTTGTTGGGTTATAGCTGACTTTATTGTAAAAAGGATATATATCAGGTGGATCATGGTCTCTGCTGTACTGTCTCAGCCACAGCTTGTGTCTTTTTGCAATGAGAGGCGTGTATCCAGCTGCTTTTTCCTGCCAATTTTACAGATGTCGAGGTGGTAAGCAACACCTGGTATGGCCCCTCGAATCTGGGTTCTAGAGAGTGCTTCCGCACGAACTTCTTTGCCAGGACCCAATCCCCAGGGCACAGGCTGTGAGACCCTGTGTCGGCTTCAGGATCTGGAATGGAGGAAAACACTTGTGCATGGATTTTGGTTAATTGTCGAGACAATGCGATTACATAATTCATCAACGCATCTGTACTTAATTGTAATTGTTGGGGATAGTAACATCCTAACCTTGGCACTGATCCAAAGAGGATTTCGTATGGTGATAGGGCATTTTTTCCCCTTGGAGTATACCTTACACTATACAAAGCTATGGGGAGGCTCTCTGACCATGGTAGGTTTGTTTCTTGGGCCATTTTGAGCAACCTTGTTTTTAGAGTGCCGTTCATACGTTCTACCTTCCCACTACTCTGGGGGTGATATGGGGTGTGGAATGCAAGGGTCACCCCTATTGCTGTCCATATTTCTTTTGTCACTGTGGCCGTGAAGGCTGGACCTTGGTCACTTTCTATCACCTCTGGGACTCCATACCTACAAACTATCTCAGTCAGTAGTCGTTTTGCTGTGGTTCTAGCAGTCATGTTAGTCACTGGGTAGGCCTCTGGCCATCCTGAAAACATGTCTACTATAACTAAAGCATATTCAAAGCAGCCACTCTTGGGCATTTGAATATGATCTATCTGGATACGCTGAAAAGGGTAGAGTGGTTTTGCCAAATGTTTGCTGGGAACGCTCTCGGTCTTTCCTGGGGTACATTTGGCACATATTACACAAGATGTACAGTAGTTGTTTGTCAAAGTAGTGATGCCGGGTGCCTCGTAATACTTGTTTATTACTGAATTCATCAAGGTTTTTGACAGGTGGGAAGCTCCATGTGCCCACTGGACGACTGCTGGGTATAATGCTCGAGGTAAGCATATTCTTCCTCTGTTGAGGTACAGACCATCCTTTTGTGTGGCCCCTTTCTTCTTCCATTGTTCAATTTCTTCGGGATCTGCATCTGTTTGCAACTTTTTTAGCAAACCTTCATTGGTAGGCAGATTCATCATGGCGTGTGTAGGATGTTCCATGATTTCTATCCTTCTATCCATTTCCTGTTGGCCTGCAGCTTGTTTGGCCGCTTGGTCTGCTAGGTGGTTGCCTTTTGCTTCTTCTAAAGTTAATTTGCCATGGGCTTTTACTTTTAGTATTGCCACTTCCTTTGGTTATAGTAGTGCGTCAATGAGCTTTCTGATGGCTTCGCTATTTTTTATGGGAGTGCCAGCGGTGGTGAGAAATCTGTTCTTCATACTGAGGATCTGGCACATGGGTTGTGTCATACCACATTGTGCAGTGTGGTGCTGTTTGTCTGGTAGTCTCTTGTTCTTTTGGTATTTTCTCGAGCAATGCTGTGAAGCTGTGAGATAGCGGGTTGATGTCCAGGCCGTACCATATGGGGTCTCCCCCCTCAGGAAATGGTAGAAGGGTAGACGGATTGAGGACGTAGCATCTTTTCAGGGAGATGTTATCGGGTATCAGAATGGAACATTGTAAACGCAGGTGACGTGCCGTGGTAAGGTGTTTGGGTTGGACTTGGTTGATGATGGCAGCTATATCATGTGGAGCCAGGATGGTAAGGTCATGCCCCAGAACAATATCACATGTTTTATCAATCAGGGCCTGTGCTGCAAACACAGCTCTCATGCAGGATGGGCTGCCTTTCGCTACTGTGTCCAGTTGACAAGAGTAGTATCCGATAGACCTTTGTCTGGACCCATGTTGCTGTGTAAGTACGCCAGTGGCATGACCTTGTTTCTCCATCACAAACAACTGGAAGGGTTTCTCATAGTCTGGGAGGCCGAGTGCTGGTGCTGAGGAGATGTTGAAGAGCCTGTTGAAGAGAGTAAAAGCAGGACAAGGCCTCCTCAGAGAGCAAGAAAGGTTCCGTCTTTAGGGCATCATAAAGGGGCTGCATCAGGAGAGAGGCCTCTGGGATCCAAGCCCTGCAGTAGGAGATCAGTCCCAAAAATGTGTGGAGGGGCTTGTGTGCTGTGGGTGGTTTGATAGCCGATATCGCTTTCACTCTATCGCGAGTTAGGTGTCTGGCGCCATGTGAAATGCAATGTCCAAGGAAAACAACCATGGGGCTGCACCATTGAAGTTTCTGTTTAGATGCTTTGCAACCCTGGTCAGCAAGAAAACATAATAAGCTCAAGGAGGTGGATTCCGCCACTGGTTTGGAATCGGCACATAGGAGTAAGTCATCCACATATTGAAGTAGTACAATCTCTGGATGTTCCTTCTGCCATGGAATCAAGATTGAGGCCATGGCCTTCGCAAATTGACTGGGGGGCATGACTGTCCAGGTGTACTGCTGACCCTCATGTGTGAAGGCAAAAAGGTGACGGCAGGATGGGTCCAGGGGAACGCTGAAGAAAGCGTTGGCCAGGTCAATAACTGTAAAATATTGTGCTGAGGGAGGGATGCCGGATAGCAGGGTATGCGGGTTCGGGACAATAGGGGTGTCTAGAACAGTGGCCTCATTGACATCGCGTAAGTCCTGGACCATCCGGTATTTGACAGGCTCACCCGGGGCAGATTTCTTTTTCACAGGAAATAACGGTGTATTACAAGGTGACACGTAGGGTATGAGGGCTCCGTTCCGGAGTAGGGTTTCTACTTGTTTGGAAAGGGCATCAACTTGAGCTGGCTTAAGAGGGTATTGGGGGCGTCGTGGCAGGGAGGCACCCGGTATCAATTGAACCAGCACAGGTGGGACTTTCAGTTTCCCAATATCATCTGGGCCCGTGGACCAGAGGTGTGGAGGCACTAGGTCTATAACTTCAGGGGGAGGGGCAGAGGTGTCGGGGATTAAAGGTAGTGTATCCAGATGTAGCAGCAAAGGCAACGCACAGAGTGCAGAGGCATCAGTCAGAGATAGTGGGGAAGAGAGTCGGACCGGTCCGTCTGCAGTGAAGGTAATGGTAGCCTGTAAACGGGAGAGTATGTCTGCACCTAGAAGGTTGAGAGGGCAAGTGGCGGAGACTACAAAATGGGCTAGGAGGTCTGGGAAGGCACCTACTTGTAAGGGTACTGAGAGAGGGCAGGAACGTGGTGCACCATCAACACCTACACAGGAGATGTCTATATTGGAGAGGTATGATGGGTCTGGTAATTCTTGTTGTCTGAATACACTTCTGGCTGCACCTGTGTCTATCAGGAATTTAGTTGGCTTCCCAGCTCTGGGTAAAACTATAGTTGACAAGGGGCCCTCACATTTGGTTGTGAGGGCAGACAAGTGCATAGCCGGGCAGGGCGACACAGGCTTGCCAGTATCCTAGTACTCCTGACTAGGGGGCGTGGGAGGGGGAGAGTATGCGTTGAAATTCTCCTCGCGGGGTCTGCGAGGTTCCCTGCATTGGCGGTGATAGTGACCGGGTTTGTGACAATTAAAACACAGCCGCTGGCCTTTGGGTGGTCCGCTAGGTGGGTAAGGCACGTAGGGGTAGTTATCAGGACACTCTGGGGGGCCAGGGGCATTTATGAATCCCGTAGTCGTGTCTGAATACATGAGTGTGGTAGTTGGTTTTTTGCATAGTTGTGCCGTCTCTAGCCCTTTTGCCACTAATAAGAGAGTATCAAGGGGCAGGACCCTATATTCCGGTCGTGATAATAGGAGGCATCTTTTTATGGTTTCCCTGAGTCCGTCTACAAAAGCGGCGGACAACATTTGGCTGTGTGCTTTATTGTAGATGGTGAAACCTAAATCATTAAAAACTTGGGACAGCCGTACGTAGTATTTTTCTACGGACTCCGTCTTATCCTGTTTAGTATCCTGTATGCTAGTAGCTTGATCAGCAAATTTTTCTTGTGCCCACGCTTTTAGTTGGTAGCAAAACTCTACCCCAGAGTGATAGTCAGTGTCAATACTGAGGAGGTCAGTATTAAAAGCTTTTTCTAAAATTGGCCAATAAGAGTCTCCAGCCTTTATTTCACATAAACTAATCAAATCCCTACAGGCTGCGGAGTATGTTTTTTGTATCTGTGCGATTCTCCTATAGAAAGGCATCGGTTGGCGCTCAGGGTCAGGTAACGAGGTAACGAGTTAACTGGCTTGGGGTGGGCTGAACGCCACGTACATTAATGGGGCATCTTTAACTTGTGTAGGTGGGGAAGGGAGAGCGTGAGGGAGGGTGGGTGGTGGAGGTTCATTGTTGTTAAGGATGGGGGTTGAATGTTCGTTCATGTATCTATGTGAACCGTTCGTGTCCCAAGATCCAGACTGGGTGTGGGCGGAAACATGGTTGGACCATGCCGGGGAAAGGGCGGGCATGTGAGGGGTGTGTTGAGCAGAATGCAACACGGGGGTGGGGTCTGGTGCTACGGTAACTGGCATCAGAGTAGCGGCGGGAAGAGGGGTTGTTGGGGAAGGGGTGGGGTCAGGCACGTAATATCGCCCATCAGTTTGCAACACCGGATATAATTTAGTTTGTGGATTGGTATTATCGTAGGGAGGGGGTTTCACAGTTTTTGGAGGCTTATAGTACACATAAATGGATTGTTTGCCACAGTCTCTCTTTTGTTCAGCCCATCCCTCACTATGGATAAGTTTTTCAACTCGAAACCATGCTTCCGCTGTATCTAACAGCTTTTTGTCTGTTAACTTGCCCCGTTTCTCTGTGAGTAGTAATCGCCATTCTTCTGGTTGTAACCTCCCCCCCGTCCTTATATCTATCCCACACATCTTTGCAATGTTTCCTGCAGACTTTACCGCCTTTTTGCCCTCCCTCTGCATTACAATGTCTACTGCTAGGCTGCCCCCGGCAGGGATTGAACATTTTTGACCCATTGTCACAGACAAGAAGAGAAAAAGAGAGAGAAATATAGAGCCGAGAAACAAACAGAACGTCTACTGTGCTCGACTGCCACGGGTGACCCCGTGCGTCTTCCCAAAACGTAGACCGGTCACCAGATCTATAGACTCAACTGAGTATAGATCTACATACGGTTCGAGGGGAGTATGACCACTCTCTCCTCTTATCAATAGGACATGAAACAGAAGCAGAAACAGATACACAGAATTGTCACAGACAAGAAGAGAAAAAAAAGAGAGAGAAATATAGAGCCGAGAAACAAACAGAACGTCTACTGTGCTTGACTGCCACGGGTGACCCCGTGCGTCTTCCCAAAACGTAGACCGGTCACCGGATCTATAGACTCAACTGAGTATAGATCTACATATGGTTCGAGGGGAGTATGACCACCCTCTCCTCTTATCAATAAGACATAAAACAGAAACAGAAACAGATACACAGAAATCAATAAACAGGTAGGTGATTTCTCCTTGTTCCCTTCAGTAAAAACTGATTCTTAAGAATGTTCCTTAACACCCAGACGTATATCTCTTGTAACTTCAATCCCGGGGTCCAAAAGGGAGACTTGCCCCTGCACAGACGCACTTATGGGCTCCTCACCTTGTATAATTTGTCCCTGCACTCACGCACTTGTGGACTCCTTCCCCTCTGTTATGAAGTACTCACTATAAAACCGCCTGTTTTATTTGTTTCGGAAATATCTATAAGTATCTGGAACAGTTCTCACATAGGGAGTAAGAGACAAAACACTGTCCTGATTTAACCTAACATAGTGACAACATACAACAGGCAGGTAATGGGTTCTGTAAATAACTGGACCGTAGCCAAGAGATACCTGTCTTTGGTGTCCGCCGGAGCCGACCTTGGGAGTCGTGGGCTTACTTGCAAAGGACAGACATCGGCTGAATAAAACACAAAGGGGGTTATTCTTACCGTGTCACGGAGGTGATCAGTCTCCTATTCTGTCCTTCGCAGCTTGTCCCCCTCCTCTCTTATTCGGCATCGACCAACACAGGCTACGACCCCACGTTAGGCACCAAACTGAAGTGGATTCTTTTGCCCTCTGTTGTATATTGTCAGTCCTAATCAATACGTTCAAGGTATAGCTCATGCATGAGGAGAGAAATAATCACACTGACACGTAAGTTCAGTAGGAAAATCCTTCTGTTTTACTGGCAGTCTGGACATGGCTTTTATAGCCATAAATTGTCACATTCAGCACATATACATTGTATAACCTAAGCTGTAAACATTTTGTTGGATTGTGTTGTAAGCTCTTCATTGGATACTTTTAGTTGCTATGTGTCTTCTCATTTCTTCCCTTGTTGACACATGGCTTATTCTTTAGATACTCCTCCCAGACACTCTGTGTTAGTGCAGATACTCCCTCCAGACACCCTGTGTTACTGCAGATACTCCCTCCAGACACCCTGTGTTACTGCAGATACTCCCTCCAGACACTTTGTGTTACTGCAGATACTCCCTCCAGACACTCTGTGTTACTGCAGATACTCCCTCCAGACACCCTGCGTTACTGCAGATACTCCCTCCAGACACCCTGTGTTACTGCAGATACTCCCTCCAGACACCCTGTGTTACTGCAGATACTCCCTCCAGACACCCTGTGTTACTGCAGATACTCCCTCCAGACACCCTGTGTTACTGCAGATACTCCCCCCAGACACTGACACAGAGCAGAATAGGGACTGTTCCCCCTACATAGGGTGACTTAGCAGATATGGATTGACACCTATCCTAAGGATCCCTGATACACACTGACACAGAGCAGAATAGGTACTGTTCCCCATACATAGGGTGACTTGGCAGATATGGATTGACACCTATCCTAAGGATCCCTGATACACACTGACACAGAGCAGAATAGGTACTGTTCCCCATACATAGGGTGACTTGGCAGATATGGATTGACACCTATCCTAAGGATCCCTGCTACACACTGACACAGAGCAGAATAGGGACTGTTCCCCCTACATAGGGTAACTTGGCAGATATGGATTGACACCTATTCTAAGGATCCCTGATTCACACTGACACAGAGCAGAATAGGGACTGTTCTCCCTACATAGGGTGACTTGACAGATATGGATTGACACCTATCCTAAGGATCCCTGATACACACTGACACAGAGCAGAACAGGGACTGTTCCCCCTACATAGGGTGACTTGGCAGATATGGATTGACACCAATCCTAAGGATCCCTGATACACACTGACACAGAGCAGAATAGGGACTGTTCCCACTACATAGGGTGAGTTGGCAGATATGGATTGACACCTATTCTAAGGATCCCTGATACACACTGACACAGAGCAGAATAGGGACTGTTCCCCCTACATAGGGTGACTTGGCATATATGGATTGACATCTATCCTAAGGATCCCTGATACACACTGACACAGAGCAGAATAGGGACTGTTCCCCCTACCTAGAGTGACTTGGCAGATATGGATTGACACCTATCCTAAGGATCCCTGATACACACTGGGGAATCCTCCCCCCGCCCCAACCCCTGCGTGGTGGGTGGGGGCCCTAAAAAAATTGAGGGGGGGACCTACTCTCCTCCCCCCCGGCCCCCACCCCTGCACGGTGGGTGGGGGCCATAAATCACAATGGGGGGGAGGACCTACTGTCCTCCCCCCGGCCCCACCCCTTTGCGGTGGGTGGGGGCCATAAAAATAATGAGGGGGGACCTACTGTCCTCCCCCCGACCCCCCACCCCTGCGCGGTGGGTGGGGGCCATAATTCACAATGGGGTGAGGACATACTGTCCTCCCCCTGCCCCCACCCCTGCGCGGTGGGTGGGGGCCTTAAAAATAATGAGGGGGGACCTACTGTTCTCCTCCCCAGCCCCCACGCCTGCGCGGTGGGTGGGGGCCATAAAAATAATGAGGGGGGGACCTACTGTCCTCCCCCCTGGCCCCCACCCCTTAGCGGTGGGTGGGGGCCCTAAAAAAAACAATAAGGGGGGGACCTACTGTCCCCCCCCCCAGCCCCCACCCCTGAGTGGTGGGTGGGGGCCCTAAATAAAAATCCCCCCCAATCAAAGGAGACTAGGGGTCCCCAAGCCCCTGGCCCCCCCACCCCCCACCCCAAAATAAATTACCCCCTACCTACCCCCCTCACCCTAAAAAATAGTGATGGGGGAATAAAATAACTAACCTGTAAAGAAAAAATCAACTTACCATTTGACGTCTTCTTTTTTCTAAAATGTTCTTTTTTCAGCCCCAAAAAAGGCCAAATAAAAAGCCATAAGAACCGACGCAATTAAACAAAAAAAAAAAAAAGCGAGCGCAAAAAAAAATAATCCATCTTCACCCGTGGAGGGCTCCGCGCAGACTGAGCTCTGCAGGGCGGGGGAAGGCTTATAAAGCCTTGCGACGCCCTGAAATTAGGCTAAGAACACTCTGATTGGCTGGTTTAAGCCAATCAGAGTTCTCTTTGTCATTTTACACAGCGTGGGAAAGTTCTTTGGAATTTTCCCACGCTGTGTAAAATGACAAAGAGCACTCTGATTGGCTTAAACCAGCCAATCAGAGTGTTCTTAGCCTAATTGCAGGGTGTGGCAAGGCTTTATAAGTAGTGATGTCGCGAACACGAAATTTTCGGTTCGCGAACGGGAACTTACGCAAAAGTTCGCGAACCGGGCGAACCGCCATTGCCTTTAATGGGCAGGCGAATTTTAAAATCCACAGGGACTGTTTCTGGCCACAAAAGTGATGGAAAAGTTGTTTCAAGGAGACTAACACCTTGACTGTGGCATGCCGGAGGGGGATCCATGGCAAAACTCCCATGGAAAATTACACAGTTGATGCAGAGTCTGGTTTTAATCCATAAAGGGCAGAAATCACCTAACATTCCTAAATTGTTTGGAATAACGTGCTTTAAAACATCAGGTATGATGTTGTATCGATCAGGTAGTGTAAGGGTCATGCCCGCTTCACAGTGACAGACCAAAATCCCCGTTTAACGCACCGCAAACAGTCAATTTGCACATGTTTTAGTGCAAACTAGTCTAACTACTAATATAGTTGAAACATGCTACTTTTATTCATGCCAGACAACCATGCAGGCCAGACTAACAAACATGCCAGGGTCAATCATAGTTAACCACCTCAGATAGTAACATGGCTCCCCTCTATATACCGTGTAAACATGGCTCCCCTCTATATACCGTGTAAACATGGCTCCCCTCTATATACCGTGTAAACATGGCTCCCCTCTATATTCCGTGTAAACATGGCTCCCCTCTATATACCGTGTAAACATGGCTCCCCTCTATATACAGTGTAAACATGGCTCCCCTCTACATACAGTGTAAACATGGCTCCCCTCTATATACAGTGTAAACATGGCTCCCCTCTATATACAGAGTAACATGGCTCCCTCTGTATACAGTGTAACATGGCTCCCTCTATATACCGTGTAAACATGGCTCCCCTCTGTATACAGTGTAAACATGGCTCCCTCTATATACAGAGTAACATGGCTCCCTCTATATACAGTGTAACATGGCTCCCCTCTATATACAGAGTAACATGGCTCCCCTCTATATACAGTGTAAACAGGGCTCCTCTCTATATACAGAGTAACATGGCTCCCTCTATATACAGTGTAAACGTGGCTCCCCTCTATATACAGCGTAACATGGCTCCCCTCTATATACAGTGTAAACAGGGCTCCTCTCTATATACAGAGTAACATGGCTTCCCTCTATATACCGTGTAAACATGGCTCCCTCTATATACAGAATAACATGACTCCCTCTATATACAGAGTAACATGGCTTCCCTCTATATACTGTGTAAACATGGCTCCCTCTATATACAGTGTTAACATGGCTCCCCTCTATATACAGAGTAACATGGCTCCCCTCTATATACTGTGTAAACATGGCTCCTCTCTATATACAGAGTAACATGGCTTCCCTCTATATACCGTGTAAACATGGCTCCCTCTATATACAGAAAAGCATGGCTTCCCTCTATATACCGTGTAAACATGGCTCCCTCTATATACAGAGTAACATGGCTCCCTCTATATACAGAGTAACATGGCTCCCTCTATATACAGAATAACATGGCTCCCTCTATATACATAGTAACATGGCTTCCCTCTATATACAGTGTAAACATGACTCCCTCTATATACAGAATAACATGGCTCCTTCTATATACAGAGTAACATGGCTCCCTCTATATACAGAGTAACATGGCTCCCCGCTATATACAGAGTAAACATGGCTCCCTCTATATACAGAGTAACATGGCTCCCTCTATATACCATGTAAACATGGCTCCCACTATATACAGAATAACATGGCTCCCTCTATATACAGAGTAACATGGCTTCCCTCTATTTATCGTGTAAACATGGCTCCCTCTATATACAGAATAACATGGCTCCCTCTATATACAGTGTAAACATGGCTCCTCTCTATATACAGAGTAACATGGCTTCCCTATATATACCGTGTAAACATGGCTCCCTCTATATACAGAGTAACATGGCTCCCTCTATATACAGAATAACATGGCTCCCTCTATATACAGAGTAACATGGCTTCCCTCTATATACCGTGTAAACATGGCTCCCCGTATATACAGAATAACATGGCTCCCTCTATATACAGTGTAAACATGGCTCCCTCTATATACAGTGTAAACATGGCTCCTCTCTATATACAGAGTAACATGGTTCCCTCTATATACAGTGTAAACATGGCTCCTCTCTATATACAGAGTAACATGGCTCCCCTCTATATACAGTGTAAACACGGCTCCTCTCTATATACAGAGTAACATGGCTCCCTCTATATACAGAGTAACATGGCTCCCTCTATATACAGAATAACATGGCTTCCCTGTATATACCGTGTAAACATGGCTCCCTCTATATACAGAGTAACATGGCTCCCTCTATATACAGAGTAACATGGCTTCCCTCCATATACAGTGTAAACATGGCTCCCTCTACATACAGTGTAACATGGCTCCCCTCTATATACAGAGTAACATTGTGGTGGTAAAAATAAATTTAGTAGGCCGAGATTACCACGTGGCATGTGTACGTGCATATACTGGTGTATCGGTCGGTTGGTTGCACGTGGCAAAGATACGATCAGTAGTGTACGGAGCATGTGCGAGAATACCGGATATAGTATTCCCCTCCTCCATTATGCTGGACAAGCCATGCGGTCAAGCAGGAAGTAAGTTCTTGTTCGTTTTGGTTGGTTAAGAGAATGTGTGGGTGGTGCTTATTATGGGAGGAGTTATGTGCCTATATAAGGAGCCTACACTATTGTCCGGGGCTCAGAACTTGTTGTATTTTGGTGACATTAGTCCCTCTGAGTCCCGATCGGTGAACCGAATAAAGAATCTCTTCCTTCCTGAAGAAACCTGTGTCCATCTCTCTGTGCTTGGCTTCCGTCAGTTTCTCCGGTATCATTTGGTGCATTGGCCGGGAAGCTCATCGTTCAACGGTAGCTGAGAAGCAGAGGCGTGAGACGGTCTATCTTTGCCCACGTTCTCTACGGCTGCACCCCTGAACTTCTGCGTGGACCTCCCTTCGTCTCGGCGCCACTGGTCTGTTGTCCAGGAGATCATCGGCCTCTACGTAGTAAGTGCTGGGGTGTCCCTGTCGATGAGTGTGAACTCAGGTTCAGGAACGAGGAGGTAAGACGACCGCTGTTTTAGACATCGGACCCACTAGGGGTATTGGATACCGATTGTGCGGTAGGCCCATAAGGGGTTATTTGGAATCTGCCCCCTCCAGTGGAGGGAAGGAGCGAAGGCGCACCGCTCAATTAAACGCTCTTTAGTAAGCCCATTTAATTTGGTATGGAGTCAGGCGGGGTTCTGTGTAAATAGCCCTAGCCGGACACCGGTGTCTTGTCTAGACTAGCGTTCTAGGGTGTATATTTTGTTCGCTAGGTCGGAGGGACCGGGAGACTAAGCGGCGTCTGTGTAAATTCGGTCCGCTAGATCTCAACCTATCTTGGCTAAGTGGGAAGGCGTGTAAATTTGGAACCCACTAGATTTTTGATAGAGTAATTAGACTAAAAGTGGGTCATGTTATAACTTCCGCCCTCTAGTTCGCTATATGTGGTGCTTGGGCAGTGTGGCTAACCAAAACGGATGTAGATAGTTTTAGGTAGTCCATCAAGGTACTGGCCAATAGATTAGTTGGGAATTGTATATGTGTTAAAGATTGTTTTAGTAGCGTGTATATCTTGCTAGATAGCGTGAGCTCTGCCGTCTAGCGAGAGTGTGAATAGTGTGTAACTGTATTATAGCGCACGGTACCATAATCATGTATAATTACTGACACTATATATAAGTACTAATAATTGTCGTCTATATTGCATGTCTAACACCATAACCACTACTAATTGTACTGTGACCTTAAATTGTATTTTGACCTATGCTAACCGTACTGTAACTGCTGTTTGTAAAGACGATGTTACTGGGGTATGTTATAGACGGGTAATTCAAATATAGGGAATTATAGCGTGGGTGACTGTATAGTTTCGCCAAAGGGGCATAGTATTAGTTATTTAGTGACTGGTGTAACAGTTGTGTGTGTATGGGAATTCCCTGAGTGTTTTTGTCGTGTGCGTTTCACTTAGTACCACGTGGTGCTGTTGCCGAGGGAACGGGTGTGACCGTTGATAGAGTGTGTGTATAGTATTCGTTGGAAACGACGCTCCATTGTTAAGTATGGGCGCGTCAGATTCAACGATTTTGGATCCCTTAGGATGTATGTTAAAGAATTTTAAAAAGGGATTTACAAAATGTGATTTTGGGGTAAAAATGGCTCCAGCACGCCTGATTACATTATGTAATAGGGAATGGCCTACTTTGGTTGCCGAATGGCCACCACGTGGCAGTTTAGATCCTAATCTGGTACAGCGTGTACACGTGGCTGTATCAGGTAGGCCTGAACTTTACGGCCAGTTTCCATACATTGATTGTTGGAGGCAGGCCGTAAATGACCCGCCAAGATGGATCCGAGTATGCCACGAGGAGCAATGTCGCCTCATGGTGGCCAGGACTCGCTTGTCCACTAGGGCCATGATTACGCCCATTTTGGACACGCCCCCTGAGTCCGAGATCCCTATGCCGCCCCCTTACTACTCCTCCACAGGAAGAGGAAGAGGAGGTGCTACTGGAAACACTACACCCCTTTCCCCGTTGTCCCCATCTACTTCCTCCTCCAGTTCAGAGTCCAGCCCCCTTGTTATAAAACCTCCCCTTCCTGATTTGGCGCCATATCAAGCTTCCGGTCAGGCTCCCCCTAGCCCGGCCCGGAATATTTTATTCACCAGCCTTCCCCATAGTAAAGCTTCCCCATCCCCATGCCTTACTACCCCTCGACTGGAACCCCTAACCGACGCATCTCAACGAAGCCCTATATTAACCCGACAACTGACCGGTACTCTCAAACCCCGACATTATCAAATGCCACTTCGTTTGACTCCCGGCTCAGCACACCTTAATGATAAAGGCCAACTACTATACGCTGACCCAGTCTTTGTATACGTCCTCTTTACGACTACCGATCTCTTTAATTGGAAATCCCATAATTCCTCATACACCGACAAACCTCAAGCCATGACCGATCTGTTCACCTCAATAGTCCAGACGCACAATCCTACTTGGGCTGATTGCCAGCAATTACTAATGACATTATTTAATAACGAGGAAAGGACTAGGATAAACCAAGCGGCCATTAAAGCGCTGGAAGAAGAAGCCCGTACATTAAATCAAGCTAACCCAGCAGCATGGGCCGCAGCCCATTATCCGAACACTGATCCCGAGTGGAATGCCAATGGCGCAGATATGATTCATTTAAAAGCCTATAGAGACGCTATAATTGCTGGCATGAAAGCCGGAGGAAAGAAAGCTATTAATATGTCTAAGACGACTGAGGTGTTACAGAAAAGTGATGAATCGCCCAGTGTCTTTTATGACCGATTATTGGAGGCATACCGCTTGTATACCCCCTTTAATCCGGAGGCCCCTGAGAATTCCCGAATGGTTAACTCTGCCTTTGTCAGCCAAGCCTACGGAGATATTAAGCGCAAGCTACAAAAGTTAGAAGGGTTTGTAGGGATGTCCATAACCCAACTAATGGAGGTAGCTAATAAAGTTAATATGAACAGGGAAACGGAGACTAAGAAAGAGGAAGAGCGCAAGATGCGTAAAAAGGCGGATATGCTAGCGGTAGCGATCGCAGGCGTAGACAGAAGGGGAATGGATAAGGGTGATAGTAAGTGGAATAGGGAACCCCTGAGTAGGAATCAGTGCGCATATTGTAGGGAAGAAGGGCATTGGAGAAGCGAGTGTCCGCGAAGGGAACGGTATGAGAGAGACCAACCCAGGGCAGGATATGGTAATTATAGAGGTAGAGCGAGAGGTAGAGGAGGTCCCGGAGGGAGTAATGGTAACAACAGAGGAAGTGTTAGGGAGGATAGATATTATCCCGCAGCGCAGAGATCCCGCGATAGAGAAGATAGGGACTTTGTAGGATTGGCTGACACGGTCATGGAGGACTATTGATACTGACCGGGCTCCATCCCCCTTGGCCGAGCGGAGCCTATGGTCGATGTGTCAATAGGGGGAAAAAGGAGTGCATTCATGATTGATACTGGTGCTGAACATTCGGTGGTGACTGACCTAGTTGCTCCTCCATCTGGAAGAACAATCACTGTAATAGGAGCAACTGGAAGGAGTGCTGCAAAACCGGTTCTTAAAAGTCGACTCTGTACATTGGGAGGCCACATAGTGAAACATCAATTCCTTTATATGCCTGAATGTCCAGTCCAATTGCTAGGACGTGATTTGCTGTCAAAACTACAAGCGCAGATAACGTTTCTACCAAATGGAACAACATATTTAAAGTTTAATGGACCTTCAGTTATCATGACACTATCAGTACCAATGGAAGAAGAGTGGCGACTTTATACAGTGTTGACTAGCCAAAACCCTAAGAGTGATGAATCCTTATTCAATATACCAGAAGTTTGGGCAGAGAACAACCCACCAGGACTTGCTCGCAATATTCCACCCATTCGAATCGAACTAAAACTTGGGGTCTATCCAGTAAGCCTATGGCAATATCATATCCCGCAGAAGGCTAAGAAGAATATCCAATCATATCTGGATAAGTTCATACGGTATGGTATCCTAAAATTCTGTACTTCCCCCTGGAACACCCCATTGCTGCCTGTTCAAAAGCCCGGTACAGATGAGTATTGCCCTGTGCAGGACTTGAGAGCAGTCAATGATGCGGTCGTAAGTATACACCCAGTTGTGCCCAATCCGTACAACCTGCTTGCTTTAATTCCGGGCTGGGCTACCTATTTTACTGTCTTAGACCTCAAAGATGCCTTCTTTTGCCTCCGAATTGCTGCAGAAAGCCAGTGTATCTTCGCATTCCAATGGGAAAATGCTGTAACGGGCTCGAAACGCCAGATGACTTGGACAAGACTGCCCCAAGGGTTTAAAAATTCACCTACCCTATTTGGTTCAGCTTTAAGTCGAGACTTACTGGATTTCAAGTCCATCCCAGGAGAGTGTGTACTATTACAATATGTAGACGATTTGTTGATAGCCGCAGTTACAAGAGAAATATGTCAGCAAGCAACACATGATCTACTACACATTCTCTGGAAGGCAGGATACAAGGTGTGCAGGAAGAAGGCTCAGTTGTGTCAGCCAACTGTCAAATATCTGGGATTCCATATCTCTGAAGGTCAAAGAATAATGGGGCCAGAGAGAAAAGAAGCTGTATGCCAAATACCAATACCCAAGAATAGAAGACAAGTGCGAGAGTTCTTGGGGGCAGCAGGCTTCTGTAGGATATGGATTCCCAGTTATGCGATATTGGCGAAACCTCTGTATGCAGCTATAAAGGGTACAGAACACGATCCCTTCCTATGGACCCCAGAACAGCAAAAGGCATTTGAAGATGTGAAGAAGGCTTTGATGAGTGCCCCAGCATTAGGTCTACCTGATCACACACGTCCATTCTACTTGTATGTACACGAGCAAAGGAGAATGGCTGTGGGAGTATTAACACAGTACTTGGGATCATGGCAAAGACCTGTTGCCTATATGTCTAAACAACTGGATGCAGTGGCCAGTGGTCTTCCACCTTGTCTAAGAGCCGTAGCTGCAGCCGCCCTGTTGGTAGCTGAAGCCGATAAACTCACTCTGGGTCAAGAACTCTATGTGCGAGTCCCGCACGCAGTACAGACGTTGCTAGATTACAAAGGCAATCATTGGTTCAGTAACAGCCGCATGACTAAGTATCAAGCAATGTTGTGTGAAAACCCAAGAGTGCATTTAGAGACTGTCAATACCTTAAATCCAGCTACCCTTTTACCGCAACCTACTGAAAGTCAACACGATTGCTTGGAGGTAATGGATGAAGTATTTTCAAGTAGACCAGATCTTCGTGACTTTCCCATCCAGAACCCTGATGTCCAATACTATACGGACGGCAGTAGTTATGTGAAAGAAGGGATTCGCTATGCAGGATATGCAGTAACAACGATAGACAAGGTGATAGAAGCTCGGCCACTGTCAAAAGGAACATCGGCACAGAAGGCAGAATTGATTGCACTAACACGAGCGTTACAATTGGCTGAAGGTTTAAGAGTGAACATCTACACGGACTCCAAGTATGCGTTTTTAACCACTCATGCCCACGGAGCTTTGTATAAAGAAAGAGGACTATTGAATTCAGAGGGTAAAGAAATCAAGTACGCAGCTGAAATATTACAACTATTGGAAGCAGTATGGGAACCAAAAGAAGTTGGTATTATACATTGTCGGGCGCATCTGAGAGGAGATGGTGATGTAACCAAACGAAATCGGATGGCAGATAATGCAGCTAAGCGTGCCGCTGAATCAGGAAGACAGGAATATGTGGAACATATAGCTGCTCTTATACCGACTCCACTGTCTCAATGGACTCCAGTTTATATGGCTCAAGAAGAAGAGTGGTTAAAGACTGAACCTGGAAAGTACCTGGAGAACAGATGGTATCAGTTAGAAGATGGGAGAATAGTTATTCCAGCATCACTAGCGGTAGAAATTGTCTAGAATTATCACAACGGGACACATTCTGGAAGAGATAGTATGGAAGAATCTCTCAGAAAACATTTCTACATACCAAGATTGTCCAACTTAACTCAAGCCATTGTACAAAGATGTGTAATATGTGCTAAAAATAATGCAAGGCAAGGACCAGTAAAACCACCAGGAGTTCAGTATATGGGGGGACTCCCTATGTCCGATCTACAAATTGACTATACAGTAATGCCTAAATCCGGTGGACATCGCTACCTACTAGTAGTTGTGTGCACCTATTCAGGCTGGGTAGAAGCATGTCCTACTCGTACAGAGAAAGCAGGAGAAGTTGTGCGATTCCTGCTACGAGAAATAATACCCCGATATGGACTACCATGCTCTATAGGATCGGATAATGGTCCAGCCTTTGTTCACCAGTGCCTACAACAACTGACTCATATGCTTGGTATTAAGTGGAGGCTTCATACGGCATATAGACCTCAGAGTTCTGGTAAAGTAGAAAGAATGATTAGAAGTATTAAGAACCAGTTGGCAAAGATGTGTCAGGAAACCCAACTTAAGGGGAATGTTCTTTTGCCTATATCTCTTACGTATTCGTAGTACACCTACCAGAAGGATGGGTCTCTCACCTTTTGAAATCATGTATGGGCCTCCACCTCCCGTACTTGGTAACCTAAGGGGGGATTTGAGTCAGTTGGGAGAAGGAATTACTCGGCAGCAGGTTGTAGAGTTGGGTAAAACTATGGAGGAGGTACAGAAATGGGTACAAGATAGATTACCTGTGAATATTTATCCCCCTGTTCATAGTTACCATCCAGGAGACCAAGTGTGGATTAAAGAGTGGATTAATATACCATTAGGGCCTAAGTGGAGGGGTCCTTATGTTGTTCTTTTGTCTACCCCTACAGCAATAAAGGTGGCTGAAGTGACTCATTGGATTCATCACTCCAGGGTTAAACCAGCAGCAGTAGATTCTTGGCAAGCTACACCAGATCCAGAGAATCCCTGCAAGATCCGGTTAAAGCGCACGACTCAGTCGGAGTGACGAGGAAACATTTGGATTACAATTATATTTAAAGAGATTGGTAAGTGAGTGTTTTGACGGCCATAATAACGCCTGACCACTCACCCAAGTATTATAAGCCAGGGTGTCTCGAAGGGACCCCTGTGAAGACGAGCAGAACTCCATTCCCTGCAGCCCTTACAACCTGGAAGCTGAGGTGCCATCGCACGGACGAAGACTGAAGATGCAGCCGTCGAAAGAAGTGTTATTGATAATGTTTATTTATGTGTCTTTTTATATTCAGGAAGGTAGAGGTACTGACACTCCTAGCTGTGAGGTTTGCATTAAGACTACTATAACAGGTAATCATATTTCCCAGACCCTAAGGAGAACCTAAGTGCTTCAATCCGGAGCATCAACCCCGTACAATTTGGTTGACCCTCAGGAATGGAGATCCACAGGGGACCCTAATAAATAAAACTGTGTTAGAAACCGTACATTCTTCGGGTGTTCTGCTATTTGATGCATGTAAAGCGATATCAAGTGGTAGAAAGCCGTGGAATGTATGTGGGGATCTTAAGTGGGAGAGAACGTATGGGTCTAACGATAAATATATTTGTCCCAGTAGTAAAAACAAGTACGTAAGTCCAAGATGCCCAGATAAGGAATATAATTATTGCCCATATTGGTCTTGTGTGGGGTGGGCAACTTGGGGACAGACAGCAGACAAGGATATGATTGTTACTAAGTTGCCTACCAAACCATATTGTAAGTCTATGGAATGTAACCCAGTCCATATACTTATAAATAATCCTGAACAATTTTTAGATAGGTTCGGTAACTTATTTGGGTTTCAGATATATGGGACGGGTTTAGATCCTGGGACAATATTGTTTATAGGGATAGAGACCGATACCGTAGCATCCCAAACTCATCAGGTTTTCCATTATTTTTATGAAGAGATGAGTGTAGATAATAAGATCCCCCATAATGCTAAAAACCTGTTCATAGATTTAGCTGAAAGTATTGCCGGTAGTCTTAATGTGACCAACTGCTATGTGTGTGGAGGTACTAACATGGGAGACCAATGGCCTTGGGAAGCAAAGGAGGTAATGTCCGGTTCTGAGGCAGTTGAACAAATAATATCTTCACAAGCCGATTATCAGATGAGTGTTAGAGGTAAATCTGAGTGGAGATTAAAAACCTCCATCATAGGTTATGTTTGCATAGCAAGGAAAGGAATAATGTTTAATACTTCTGTAGGAGAATTAACTTGTCTAGGGCAAAACGCTTATGATGACAATACAAAGTATACAACCTGGTGGTCGGCTTCAAATGTCTCAGAACCACCCAACCCGTTTGCAAGATATGCCAATTTAAAGGACGTATGGTTTGACTTATCCATCACATCTAGTTGGAAAACCCCAGCAAATTTGTACTGGATCTGTGGTAAGAAGGCCTATTTGGAGTTACCACAGGACTGGGAAGGGGCATGTGTGTTAAGTATGCTCAAACCATCCTTCTTCTTGTTGCCTATTGAAACAGGTGAGACTTTGGGAGTTAAAATGTATGATGTGAATCATAGGAAGAAAAGGGGACCCATAGAGATAGGCGCCTGGGAAGATGATGAATGGCCTCCCCAGCATATTATAGACTATTATGGGCCAGCCACTTGGGCAGAGGATGGTACTTTCGGATATAGAACCCCAATATATATGCTCAACCGCATTATAAGGTTCCAGGCGGTGGTTGAGATAATTACTGAGACCTCACAAGCGCTCAATCTTCTAGCGAAGCATAATACCAGGATGAGGACAGCTGTTTACAAAAATAGATTAGCCTTGGATTACCTATTGGCAGTAGAGGGAGGTGTATGTGGGAAGTTTAACCTGAGCAATTGCTGTCTTCAAATAGATGATGAAGGGCAAGCAATAGCTGAGCTTACTAGCCATATGGTTAAACTAGCGCATGTGCCTACTCAGGTATGGAAAGGGTATAATCCAAGTAGTTGGTTTGGTAACTGGTATGAGCAGTTTGGAGGGCTTAAGGCATTGGTAGGCGGAGTCATGCTGATTTTAATGTTGTGTCTACTCCTGCCATGTCTTATTCCTTTAGTAGTTAGGTCTGTGCAAAGCGTTATAGAAAATATAGCAGAGAGAAAGGCTGCTGCACAGATAATGGCCATATATAAATATGAGGCTCTAGATCAGGGAGAACCAATGCAGGAAGAGGAGTGTTGAGGGGTTCATAGCATCAAAAAGTCTGGTCTGGTTCATGGCAACCTGAGGTATATGCAAACCAAGGTTAAGTGATGCCTCAGTAATTGTGAAATATCAGAGGCATCAAAGGGGGGAATGTGGTGGAATCTCGGTAAAAATAAATTTAGTAGGCCGAGATTACCACGTGGCATGTGTACGTGCATATACTGGTGTATCGGTCGGTTGGTTGCACGTGGCAAAGATACGATCAGTAGTGTACGGAGCATGTGCGAGAATACCGGATATAGTATTCCCCTCCTCCATTATGCTGGACAAGCCATGCGGTCAAGCAGGAAGTTAGTTCTTGTTCGTTTTGGTTGGTTAAGATAATGTGTGGGTGGAGCTTATTATGGGAGGAGTTATGTGCCTATATAAGGAGCCTACACTATTGTCCGGGGCTCAGAACTTGTTGTATTTTGGTGACATTAGTCCCTCTGAGTCCCGATCGGTGAAACGAATAAAGAATCTCTTCCTTCCTGAAGAAACCTGTGTCCATCTCTCTGTGCTTGGCTTCCGTCAGTTTCTCCGATATCAACATGGCTCCCCTCTATATACAGTGTAAACATGGCTCCTCTCTATATACCGTGTAAACATGGCTCCCTCTATATACAGAATAACATGGCTCTCTCTATATACAGAGTAACATGGCTCCCTCTATATACCGTGTAAACATGGCTCCCTCTATATACAGAATAACATGGCTCCCTCTATATACAGAGTAACATGGCTCCCTCTATATGCAGAGTAACATGGCTCCCTCTATATACCGTGTAAACATGGCTCCCTCTATATACATAATAACATGGCTCCCTCTATATACAGAGTAACATGGCTCCCTCTATATGCAGAGTAACATGGCTCCCTCTATATACCGTGTAATGTATGGTGAGGATGGAATGGTGAGGCTGAGGATGGTGGGGGGTGAGGCTGAGGGTGGTGGAGGGTGATGGTGAGGCTGAGGGTTGTGGGGGGGTGATGGTGAGGGTGATGGTGATGGTGAGGCTGAGGGTGGTGGGGGTGATGGTGAGGGTGGTGGGGGTGATGGTGAGGCTGAGGGTGGTGGGGGGTGATGGTGAGGCTGAGGGTGGTGGGGGGTGATGGTGGTGGGGGGTGAGGCTGAGGGGGTGGGGGGTGATGGTGAGGCTGAGGGGGGTGGGGGTGATGGTGGTGGGGGTGATGGTGAGGGTGGTGGGGGGTGATGGTAAGGGTGGTGGGGGTGATGGTGAGGGTGGTGGGGGGTGATGGTGAGGGTGGTGGGGGTGAGGCTGAGGGTGGTGGGGGTGAGGCTGAGGCTGGTGGGGGTGAGGCTGAGGGTGGTGGAGGGTGATGGTGAGGCTGAGGGTGGTGGAGGTGATTGTGAGGGTGGTGGGGGTGATGGTGAGGCTGAGGGTTGTGGGGGGTGATGGTGAGGATGGAATCGTGAGGCTGAGGATGGTGGGGGTGAGGCTGAGGGTGGTGGAGGGTGGTGGTGAGGCTGAGGGTGGTGGGGGGTGATGGTGAGGGTGATGGTGAGACTGAGGGTGGTGGGGGTGATGGTGAGGGTGGTGGGGGGTGATGGTGAGGCTGAGGGTGATGGTGGTGGGGGGTGAGGCTGAGGGGGGTGGGGGGTGATGGTGAGGCTGAGGGTGGTGGGGGGTGATGGTGGTGGGGTGATGGTGAGGGTGGTGGGGGGTGATGGTAAGGGTGTGGGGGTGAGGGTGGTGGGGGGTGATGGTGAGGGTGGTGGGGGTGATGGTGAAGCTGAGGGTGGTGGGGGGTGAGGCTGAGGGGGTGGGGGGTGATGGTGAGGCTGAGGGTGGTGGGGGGTGATGGTGATGGTCGTGGGGGGTGATGGTGAGGGTGGGGAGTGACGCTGAGTGGGGTGAGGGTGATGGTGAGGCTGAGGGTGGTGGGGGGTGATGGTGAGGGTGGTGGGGGGTGAGGCTGAGGGGGGTGGGGGGTGATGGTGAGGCTGAGGGTGGTGGGGGGTGAGGCTGAGGGTGGTGGGGGGTTAGGCTGAGGGGGTGGGGGGTGATGGTGAGGCTGAGGGTGGTGGGGGGTGATGGTGAGGTGGGTGAGGGGGGTGATGGTGAGGCTGAGGGGGGTGATGGTGGGGCGTGATGGGGAGGGAGAGCCTACCTTTCCCTGGTGGTTCAGTGGGCTCCCTCGTGGTCCGGTGGCCACTGCTCCCGGTCTGCAGCTCCGCAGAGCTGCAGACCGTGTAGTCTCGCGAGATTTCAGAGCGTTGCCGTGGTAACCCGCGGCAACGCTCTGATTGGCCAATTCTCGCGAGTCACATGGTCTGCAGCTCTGCTCACTGCGGAGCTGCAGACCAGTGTCTGCGATGGTGGCCGGGCAGCCAGGAGGGGCCTCGCACCCGGCGGCATACCGGGCAAGCCGCCGGACCCCCTCCTGGTGTCAGGTCCTCGGTCAGTGACCGAGGACCTGACACACTCTGCCAACAGGCGGTTTAGGCGGCCGCGAGGCCCCCGCCAGCGCGAGGCCCCCGCCAGCGCGAGGCCTTAGGCGGCCGCCTAAACCGCTGTAATGGAATGCAGTAGTATAGTCCACGGTTTCCGTTGGTATCTCAGGTAATCCACAGTCAGAGTTAGAAAGCAAGGCAATATTCCCAATCCTCCCAATAACCGGACGAAACACAGTTTGGGAGTCAACTAACCGGCTTTATTCACAGACTTCCATATTTATGCAGTTCCCCTTGCAAGGGGTTTCCATACAGCTGTTACCGTGGATTTCTCCCATCAGGCAGTGTAATTATCCCAACAGGCATTGCTACACGAGAGGGATACTCCCACTAAAATGGACGATTAAGTGGATTATCCCCTCGTGCAGCAAAACTGACAATTCACATGAAAATCCATATTTCGCATAATATTCCTCACTTTTATACGAACAACCGTTCGGTAGATAGCTGGGGTCTGCGGGCACATTTAGTGAGAATACCGCTCAGATTCCAGCTAAACTAACCGAACACCGCACAAAATACACTTAACCATCGAGTTCGGTTTGAAACTACCGAACCTCGATGGGGAACAAAATGTGATGAGAGCGGAACTCCAGAACGCTCTGGAAGTTCAGCGGTGTTCGGATCATCGAGTAGCCGTTTTCAGTTCCAGGCTCTCGACGACCGAACACCGCTGCAGAGACAAAGGATCCAAGATGGCCGACCGCCGCATGGTCGGTAGTCGAACGACGGCCACCTAGGAGAGCCTTTAATTACCGATTGCAACATTGTTGCAATCGGTTAATGAGTGCCACACGACTTCTAAGTGTGTGGTCCACCTGGGGAGCCGTATTCGTTTGGCGAATGGCCCGGATAGCCGCGGTTCGTCAAACGAAGTGTTTGCATGCTGGTAGCTTACGGCTGCCAGCATGCGAACGGCCATAATATAATACATACACAACAAAATATACACAGTACCCCATACAGCCTACGGACAACCTTTATACAATATAGTCCAGAAGTGGCTAGGTTTGCCACAACCGCCTAATTAGAGAGCCGCCTCTGTGTGTATATCGTGTGTATAGTGTGTGCAGTGTGAGTATATTGTGTGCAGTGTGTGTATAGAGTATGCAGTGTGTGTAGTGCATGTAGTGTGTATAGTGTGTTTAGTGTGTGTATATTGTGTGCAGTGTGTGTGTATAGTGTATGCAGTGTGTGCATAGTGTGTACAGTGTGTGTATAGTGTGTACAGTGTGTGTGTATGCAGTCTGTGTATAGAGTGTATAGTGTGTATGCAGTGTGTGTATAGTGTGTGCAGTGTGTGTATAGTTAGTGCAGTGTGTATGCAGTGTGTGTATAGAGTGTGTGCAGTGTGTGCAGTGTGTGTATATTGTGTGTATAGTGTGTGCAGTGTGTGTATAGTGTGTACAGTGTGTGTGTGTAGTGTGTGTGTGTAGTGTGTGTGTATAGTGTGTGTAGTGTGTGTGTATAGTGTGTACAGTGTGTGTATAGTGTGTGCAGTGTGTATGCAGTGTGTGCAGTGTGTGTATAGTTAGTGCAGTGTGCGTATAGTTAGTGCAGTGTGTGTATAGTGTATGCAGTGTGTATGCAGTGTGTGTAGAGTGTGTATAGTGTATGCAGTGTGTGTGCAGTGTGTGTATAGTGTGTGCAGTGTGTGTATGCAGTGTGTGTAGTGTGTGTGTATAGTGTATGCAGCGTGTGCATAGTGTGTACAGTGTGTGTGTATATTGTGTGTAGTGTGTGTATAATGTGTGTATAGTGTGTGTGTATAGTGTGTGCATAGTGTGTACAGTGCGTGTATAGTGTGTACAGTGTGTGCAGTGTGTGTGCAGTGTTTTCAGTGTGTGTAGAGTGTATGCAATGTGTGTAGAGTGTGTATAGTGTGTGTAGAGTGGCAGGTGGGGCCCTAAATGAAAATATCCCCCTCCCCCATCAAAGGTGACTAGGGGTCCCCAAGCCCCTAGTCACACAACCAAATAAAAAAGCCCCTACCTACCCCCCTCACCCTAAAAAATAGTGAGGGGGGAAATAAAATTACTACCCTGTAAAGTAAAATTCAACTTACTATTCAACGTCTTCTTTTTTCTAAAATCTTCATTTTTCAGCCCCAAAAAAAGGCCAAATAAAAAGCCATCATACCCGTCGAACTTAAAAATAAAATAAAAAACCCGAGCGCAAAAAAAAATTAATCCATCTTCACCCATGGAGGGCTCCGTGTCAGTGTTTATCAGGGATCCTTAGAAGGTGTCAATCCATATCTGCCAAGTGACCCTATGTAGGGGGAACAGTCCTGTGGCGAAACCAACTTCGCCACTGTGAACTGGAGAAGCCTGGTTGCTCGCCTGTTGCCTTTAGATTATGGACCGGCAGCTAAAGGGTTAAATTTGCTGTGCGGAAGGATTTATTTCTCCCTTTCTGCACAGCAGTTCGGTAGATTCCATCTATCGAACAAACAGCCGTTTACCAACCTCCCCAGAGCCGTGGAAAGCCGGCCGGCGTTGTTAATGGGCCACCCAGAAGCTGGAGTGTGCCTCCTATTGACCTCCCTGAAGCCGCGGTTAACCGCGGCTTAACAAGCGTGTGCCGGCAATTGACCACCCAGTAGCTGCGGTTAACCGCAGCCTAATTGATTGTGGCTGGGTGGTCGCGGTTACATTCAGCAGCCACACGATGGCGGTGTTCTGGAGCTCCCCGGGCAGCCAGCGCTTGCCTGCCCGGCTTTCATGCACCAAACCCGGACACTTTTGCATGCAGGCAGCGCTGAACTTCCAACCCCTGGTTCTATTCGTATGTATTGGGAGTATCTGCAGTAACACAGAGTGTGGCGGAACCCACCTCGCCACTGGACATTGGAGGGGCCTGACTGCCTGCCTCCTACCTGCGGACTATGGCCCGGGGCAATTGGTACGTTTAAAGAACTATATTTGGGCATATTGTATTTTATTGTGCGACTGCTGGCCCTTTAAGCACAGTGAATGGTATTTTATTGTACTGCTGCTGGCCTTTAAGAACTGTCTGCGGACATATTGAGACTTTGGGTAACAATACCCTTTAAGACTATGGCCCCTGAAAACGTATGGACTTTTATTCGGTGTGTATGGCCCTCTAAGAACCGTCTGGGGACATCTTGTAACTTGGGTGAACAATGCTCCTTTAAGACTATGTCCCCAGACCTGTAAAATAACTTGCCCCTGGCTTTCTCCCTCTTGGTTCAGTAAATAGGGCTTACTGAACCAAGTACCACACAGGCGGACCACCCAGAAGTTAAAGTGTGCAGGCAATTTACCTCCCAGGCTGTGAGGTTACTGCAGGTTAATTGCACGTGGCGGCGGCCATCTTTGTTCATTCGAATGCGGTCAGCAGTGTATGCTAAAGATTCTGTGGAACTGAAATCGGCTACACATTTTACCGAACACCGCTGACCCTTACCTTCTCCTACACTTCGTTTTTCAGCTCCAGAGACTAAGTCCCGTTCGAAATAGTCGTTTTTCTGCATGAAATTGACCGACCGCACAGCCCAAATCTATGGAACTGTTTTGGGCAGGAAATTGTGCTTGCGGTCGGTCATAAAGGGACCTCCAGCTAACTTTTGATCCACTGGAGGGATTTGTCTGATTTTTGGAAGTGTTTATGTTTAAAGTGTGCTAATTCCAAATATGTAATTGTTATGAAGATGTGATGTATGGTTTTGAAGTTATAAATATTGTGTAAAAAGTATATTTTAAACTGTATGAATAATGGGATTATGTGTCACACTAAGGGGAGGGGATGTGTGGGTTGCACCCGTGATACTATTGGTTATTTTATGCCTCCCCCTGGGTGTGGCCTGTATGTGTACTCTTGTAATAAAAGCCAGGCTGGATGTGCCAGTCCAGAGTTCCTGTTTAACCCTCAAAGTGAAGTGTCGTCTCATTATTGGGGGAGGATTTATTGTATGCTGTTCCAGTTTGACTGCTAGGAGTGTAAACCTATTTGTATGGTTTTCTATTCAACTGTCTACAGCATTCATATGCTTGAGAGGATTTATACGCTTCTCTGATTCGGTGGTTGTGGTGTCTGCTGCAGTGCTTGGAGTCCTCAGGAAACGCTAGGAGCATCCATTAACGGAGGTACCCAGTCGGGGTGCCAGGCGATCCGTTACACAGAGTGTCTGGATGGAGTATCTGCAGTAACACAGGGTGTCTGGAGGGAGTATCTGCAGTAGCACAGGGTGTCTGGAGGGAGTATCTGCAGTAATACAGAGTGTCTGGGGGGAGTATTTGCTTGTAACATTTATATGCACAAAAAAAAAAATAATAAATTAGAAAAAAAAAATGATTGCAGCTTCCGAATTATTCTAAAATGGATGCTGTCGTAATAGTTAACATCTGTGTGGCTGTGGGGGAAATGGGCGGGCGGAGCTTGACGTAGGAGCGTACGCTCGCATCCACGGACCAGGAAGTGGTGTAATGAGGCAAGCGAGGCAGCGAGGACGCCAGGCAGAACAGCACTAAAAGTAACGGCGAAGGCAGCGGTGCATAGACCGCGATTCTGCGGTTGAGTAGCCCAGCAGCCGACGGTCTTTCAAAGCTACTTAAATCTGCTACACTGATACATAACCGTCACTACCGCTACAACCGGCATAGAGCTGATACAAAGCCACAGTAAAACAGCCATACAAACCGATGTTACAACTCTCAGTCTGACAGTCTCTCTACCTGAAAAGATCGATTTGGCAAACGCTCAGCTGGGATAGAAGGTGGATAGAAGGTGGATCCAGAGCATACTGAATAATACCTGTGAGTAATTACTATATACCTACATTCCTCCCTTTGTCCGACTTGGACCTCTATCCCACACTTGACTAAATAAGGGACATTTAAAGTGACAGTGTTAAGACACCTTTTGTCTTAATAAGTAAGTCACCATTTAGTCTACCTTCCCCTCTCACCATATCAAGTCCTTGTTCGTATACTGTATCATCCACGAACCATAACCAGGGGAAGTAGTAATCTCTCGAGTAACGATATCCACCAAACGGCATAAGTTCCCAATAATAGTCCTTGAGCGTAAATAAGAATCCCCCCAATAACGAGACTGAAGCTCCGTGTTGAGGGTCAAAACAAGATCTGAGGACTGGAACATCCAGCCTGCTTTTTATTAGGAAGAAGCACACACAGGGCACTCCCAGGGGGAGGATGAAAATAACCAATTATACACAGGGTAACACCCCCACCTCTCCTCCCCTCAGATAATCACATAACACAATTAAACTGTACAATAATTCACCCCAGTTATGGATGTACCCCAAAACCAGGGGGTACACCCTTGAGTCCAGCACCGCTTGAAAGGTCTTGGTTAGGGGAACACTCTGTCCAAATCTCAGCCCATTCGGTTAAGGGGTTCGGGAGTTATGGACGATTGAAGTTTTGACCGACTGCACGGATCTTCTAGCCGAAAAGAGTTCCACAAGTTTTGGCCCTGCAGTCGGTCTCCGTTCGCCGGTTAAAATCATACGAAATCCTCATCATCCACAACTATCTCCGAGTTCGCTGGATTCCCCATAGCTGATTACAAGTAACTACCGAATGGCTCGTCGTTCGGTAGTTCCAACACGAACTTCTGGGTGTATGGAGGTCTCAGCGGTGTTCGCCTGTTTGGGTATCCGTTTTTAGTTCCACGCGTTCACAGGCAAACACCGCTGTTCGTACGCAAGATGGCCGCGAACACGTGCAACAGTCCCAAAATGGCGGCCACCCATATGTTAGACAGGGAGTTCGTGCGGAATGAGGTGAACGGCTGGAAAACAGGCTGGAACGGTAAAACATGCTTTATAACATCACAAATCAGTCCTTTAGACGGATGGCCTAAAATAGCTGAATCCACGAAAGTACTAGACAGACGGATGGTTCCGTCACACGGCTCCCCCCTTGTGGAACACTCCGGGAGACCCGGCTTGACCCTGTGGCGGGTCAACTTGGGGATGTCCGGACTTACGAGGTGGTGGATATGTCGGTCTGTCGTGATAAGCCATCCGCATTTCCGTTCAGCTTACCGGGTCTGTAGCTAATAGTAAAGTTGTAAGGTTGTAATGCCAAGCTCCATCTCAGCAGTCTCCCATTGTCGCCTGAGACCCGGTTAAGCCAAACGAGGGGGTTATGATCTTTTACAAGGGAAAATTCTTGCCCATACAAGTAGGGACTTAACTTTTTCAATGCCCAGACTAGGGCTAAACATTATTTTTCAACTGCCGCATAACTCACTTCTCGGGGTAGTAATTTTCGGCTGAGGTATGCGACAGGATGCTCTCCTCCATCTTCCCCAACTTGGCTTAACACAGCCCCCAGTCCATACATGGAAGCATCTGTGTGAACGAGAAAGCGTTTGTTAGGGACTGGGGCAGCCAAGATAGGGGCATTCATGAGAGCTTGTTTCAGTGCCTGGAACGCAGCTTCACAAGCCGGGGACCACAGGACCTGCTTAGGCAAATTCTTTTTCGTCAGATCTGTCAGGGGCTTAGCAATAGAGCTGTAGTCAGGAACGAAACGTCGGTAGTACCCTGCTGTCCCTAAGAAGGCCAATACCTGGGTCTTAGTAGTGGGTGTGGGCCAGTTAGCCACCGCTTCTACTTTGGCGGGCTCTGGTCTCTGGTTCCCACATCCCACTCGGTGACCCAGGTACTGTACCTCTGCCATACCTACATGGCACTTTTCTGGCTTCAATGTCAGGCCAGCGGCCCGGATCTTATCCAGCACTACCCCTATGTGTACCAGGTGTTCCTCCCAGGACCCACTATAGATCGCTATGTCGTCCAAGTATGCACAGGCAAATTCTTGGAAGCCATCCAGGAGTCTATCCACCATCCGTTGGAAAGTAGCCGGGGCATTCTTCATCCCAAAAGGCATGACCCTAAATTGGTACAGGCCAAATGGGGTGACGAAGGCCGACTTGGGGATAGCATCCTCGGCCAGGGGAATCTGCCAGTAGCCCTTACATAGGTCTATGGTGGTCAGATAACGTCCCCTGGCAATACGATCCAATAATTTGTCTACCCGGGGCATTGGGTAGGCGTCAGTGGTAGTCCGCTCGTTGAGTCGCCTGTAGTCCACACAGAACCGGGTGGTCCCATCTTTCTTAGGTACTAGGACTACAGGCGAAGCCCAAGGGCTGTCAGAAGGTTCGATGACCCCAAGCTGGGTCATCTCCTGTATCTCCTTCCGCATTCCATCTCGGACTGCTTCAGGGATACGGTAGGGCGGCTGTCGTAAGGGGGTCTGTCCGGGGGTCTCTACCTTGTGTATAGCGAGGTGGGTGTAACCTGCTCCTGGGAGAAAGTTGCTTGCTTCTCCCATAACAACTGTTTCGCTTGGATCCTTTCTGTGGGGTTTAACCTGTCTCCTAACTGTACGAGGGAGGTGAGGTCAGTCTGGGGGTCCCTTTCTAATAGATCAGGGAGAGGCAAATTCTCAGGGTCATCTGTAGCTGGGGCACATACAGCTGCAATGTTCTCAGGTCGTTCTTGATACTCTTTCAGCATGTTCACATGAAAGGATCTCTGGACCCTTTCGTCTGAACAGCTGGCTATCAAATAGGTAGTATCGCAGATCTGCGCCACTATCCTGTACGGGCCTTGCCAAGAGGCTTGCATCTTGTTGGCCTTCACAGGTTTGAGCACTAATACTTTTTGCCCCACCTGGAAGGCTCGCTGTCGGGCACCCTGATCGTACCACCTCTTCTGTTTCCCCTGGGCCGCCCGGAGATTCTCCCTTACCATCAGGGACAGTTTCTCCATGCGGTCCCGAAGTTCCAGAACATATGGTACTATGGGGGTCCCTTCTTGCTCAGTCTCCCCTTCCCAGTGTCCCCGGATGAGATCTAGGGGTCCGCGGACCCGTCTCCCATACAGTAACTCAAAAGGGGAGAACCCAGTAGATTCCTGGGGCACCTCCCGGTATGAAAACAGAAGGTGCGGCAAGAATCTCTCCCAGTCCCTGCAAGTGTCCGTAAAGGTCCTCAGCATCTGCTTGAGGGTACCGTTAAAACGCTCGCAGAGACCGTTAGTCTGTGGATGGTAAGGCGAGCTAAGCAAGGGTTTAATGCCACATACTTTCCACAGCTGCTGGGTGAGCACCGCAGTAAATTGGGTTCCCTGGTCGGAGAGGATCTCTTTAGGGAACCCAACCCGGGTAAAAATCCTAACCAGGGCATCAGCAATTGTCTCTGCCTCTATGTTCGACAGCGCTACTGCCTCTGGATAGCGAGTGGCATAGTCCACTACAGTAAGAATATACTTCTTGCCTGATGGACTAGCCCTGGCCAGTGGACCCACAATGTCAACAGCTATGCGGGAAAAGGGCTCCCCTATAATAGGCATCGCTGATAGTTTAGCCTTAGGGTGGTCCCCCCGTTTTCCTACCCGTTGACATGTGTCACAAGTACTGCAATATATCCGTACAGCCTGGTTGAAGTTGGGCCAAAAGAAATTCTGGGAGATCCTATAGGCTGTGCGACGTGACCCTAGATGTCCGGCTAAAGGGACATCGTGCCCTATCCGCAGAAGCTCCTGCCGGTATTTCGCGGGCACCACCAGCTGGTGGTTCTGCGGAGGGGCTATCTTTTTCTGGGAAGGTTTCGGGATTCTGTATAGCCTGTCCCCCACCCACTTATACCGCTCTCCGTCTATCCCTTCCTCTCCAGCATCTGCTCTGTCCCTGTACTTTTGTAAGGTAGGATCTGCCCGGGTTTCCCTCCCAAACTCCTCTGGGGAATCCCAACGTAAGGGGGTCTGAGCTAAGGTGTCAGTCGGGGAAAGGGGTCTTACCTGGGCCTCCTCGGCAGGTGGGCTGGTTCCAGAGGCACGGGTCTGAGAGCGAGTAGTCACTGGGTTAACGTCCAAGGGGCCCATTGGAGCATAGGCCGAAAACAAAGGGGCCAAATCATTACCAAGAAGCACATCAGCGGGCAAGTCTTTCATAACCCCAACATCCACGTGTCTAGCGCCCACTCCCCAGTCCAGGTGAACACGGGCAACAGGTAACCGGAATACGGCTCCCCCTGCTACCCTCACGGCCACTGTGTCTCCGGTGTGCTGGTGTTCTGAGACCAAGTTCTTTTGGAGCAGTGTCATGGTGGCTCCTGTGTCTCTAAGTCCATTTACCACTCGGCCATTTAGTTTCACAGTCTGCCGGTGTTGCTGGCGATTGTCCTGATGGGCGGCTTGCACCGGGTCGGCTTCGTGCAAGATACCCCAGAATTCCTCCTGCTCTACACAGTGAGCAGCAGGCTGTGGTGGTCGCTGATTCGGGTTGGCTGATCTCCTCCAGGACTGAGCTTGGTTAGCTTGGTTCAGCGGACACTCCGGGCGCTTGTGTCCCAACTGTTTGCACAGAAAGCACCGGATGGGTTGGGAATAATCCCTGGCATTAAATTTGGATGGCTGTACATAATTATTGGACGGTGGTACTACTGGGCTGCGATGCACTGGGGGTTGGTAGGTTGTTGGCGTCGGAGGGGCTGCTGGTCGGTATTCCACTCTGGTCGGAACTTTAACAACGGTACTGTCCAGTTTGCGAGCATCAGTATATTCGTCTGCCAACCGGGCCGCCTCGGGTAGGGTAGAGGGTTTTCTATCTCTGACCCACTCCCGGACCCCGGTAGGCAATTTCTCGAAACAGTGTTCCAGTAAGAATACCTGTAGTACCTCTTCCCCCGATACTGCTTGGCATCCTGCCATCCAGTGGGCTGCAGTACGGTGAACTCTGCAGGCCCATTCCACATACGAATCGCCACTTTGTTTGTTGGTTTCCCTGAAGCGCCGTCTGTAAACTTCTGGGGTCACCGCATACCTGGCTAGGAGCGCATCCTTCACTGCCCGGTAGCTGGTGATCTCCTCCTCTGGGATGGCCCGAAATGCGTCACTAGCCCGGCCGGATAATTTCCCAGAGAGGATGGTGACCCATTGGTCTGTGGGTACCTGATGGAGGGCACACTGCCTCTCAAAATCGGCCAGGAACCCATCGATCTCTCCTTCATTTTCAATAAAATTTTTGAATGCAGCAAATGGTACCTTTTTCCTTCCGGAATCGTTATTGGGTACCTCTGCTGCTGCAGCTCCTCTTCCTTGGAGCGCTTGGTGTGCTGCTACTGCGGCTTGCACACGTTCCACAATGTCTGCTGAGGGGTTGGGGCCAAAGTGTGCCAGCCTTATTTGCACTGCCCGGTTAAATTGTATCTCCTCGGGTGTTAAATCCAAACTGCTGGGCACATTAGCGTTCTCCGTTCCCTGTGTTGCATCCATTTCCCTTAGCAAAGCAATAATTTCTCGTTTCTTTAAATTGCTTGCTGATCGACCTCGGCGTTCTATTATGTCCTTAAGAGTAGCACGTCTTAACTGTTCATACTGCATTTCTTTCCTTCTGTGTTGTGGGATTCATCCCGTCGCTTGCCACCAATTGTTAAGACACCTTTTGTCTTAATAAGTAAGTCACCGTTTAGTCTACCTTCCCCTCTCACCATATCAAGTCCTTGTTCGTATACTGTATCATCCACGAACCATAACCAGGGGAAGTAGTAATCTCTCGAGTAACGATATCCACCAAACGGCATAAGTTCCCAATAATAGTCCTTGAGCGTAAATAAGAATCCCCCCAATAACGAGACTGAAGCTCCGTGTTGAGGGTCAAAACAAGATCTGAGGACTGGAACATCCAGCCTGCTTTTTATTAGGAAGAAGCACACACAGGGCACTCCCAGGGGGAGGATGAAAATAACCAATTATACACAGGGTAACACCCCCACCTCTCCTCCCCTCAGATAATCACATAACACAATTAAACTGTACAATAATTCACCCCCGTTATGGATGTACCCCAAAACCAGGGGGTACACCCTTGAGTCCAGCACCGCTTGAAAGGTCTTGGTTAGGGGAACACTCTGTCCAAATCTCAGCCCATTCGGTTAAGGGGTTCGGGAGTTATGGACGATTTAAGTTTTGACCGACTGCACGGATCTTCTAGCCGAAAAGAGTTCCACAAGTTTTGGCCCTGCAGTCGGTCTCCGTTCGCCGGTTAAAATCATACGAAATCCTCATCATCCACAACTATCTCCGAGTTCGCTGGATTCCCCATAGCTGATTACAAGTAACTACCGAATGGCTCGTCGTTCGGTAGTTCCAACACGAACTTCTGGGTGTATGGAGGTCTCAGCGGTGTTCGCCTGTTTGGGTATCCGTTTTTAGTTCCACGCGTTCACAGGCAAACACCGCTGTTCGTACGCAAGATGGCCGCGAACACGTGCAACAGTCCCAAAATGGCGGCCACCCATATGTTAGACAGGGAGTTCGTGCGGAATGAGGTGAACGGCTGGAAAACAGGCTGGAACGGTAAAACATGCTTTATAACATCACAAATCAGTCCTTTAGACGGATGGCCTAAAATAGCTGAATCCACGAAAGTACTAGACAGACGGATGGTTCCGTCACAGACAGTTACTTAAGATTTGGAGGGGTAGGGAAGAGAAAAGGGAGAGGAAAAAGGGAAAAAGAGAGAAAGGGGGAACGGTGAGAGTTTCTGACCCCCTTATAAAAAAACAAAAAAAAACAAAAAAAAAACTTTTTAATAAAAAAAAAAAAAAAGCTAGTGGAGTTAATGCTATAAGTAAAAAGGGGCAATTATCTGTGTTAAAGAAACATATAATAGCCTACTACGGTGGTATACTTCAAATCTTCAAGCAAGAGTTCTTACATCACATATGGCTCCTAAAAAACAGAAAGTACAAAATATGGAGAAAAAGAAGGCAACAATTGGCACATTCTATTCACCTAAAATGGCATATACAGAACCAGAGCGACAACGAAAATCTCTACCCTTAGAAAACGCACAGCTCTCCGCACATCAAAAATTAAATACATCAGAGGATGATTTTTTGCACCTGCCAGAAAACCCACAGGGAGTGACGCAACAACTTCTATCGCAAATGTTGGACAACCTCTATAAAAATATCAAAATAGATATTGAAAATAATACCAAAGACATCAGAGCGGAAATTGCCATCCTTTCCGAGAAATTCTCCAATCAGGCAATTATATTACAAAAAGTACAAGAAGAACAAGATCAAATCAAATCATCTCACTCACAACTAGAGAAGAGACTGCACGACATCGAGATCAAAGCAACAGACCTAGAAGACCGCTCCAGGAGAAAAAACATTAGAGTTAGAGGTATACCAGGATCAATTACACAGGAAGATCTACACGTATATCTGGATAGCCTCTTTTCAAAAATTCTATCCCGACAGACGCTGGGTTTAGAAACCTTTGAAAGATTCCACAGAATATCCAGATCAAAGGGAATTGATAAGTCCTACCCAAGAGACGTTATGATTTGCTTCTCTAACTTCTGGATAAAAAATCAAATAATGCAGAAGATTAGAAACGGGAGTTTAGACACTGAAGAATGGAGACACTTAAAAGTATTTCAGGACTTATCTCAAAAAACCAGACAAATAAGAAGAACTTTTTCTGAGGAAACAGCAATCCTTAGGAACTTAGAGATAAGATATAAGTGGCTATTCCCGACGGCAATCATGATCTTTTATAAAGATCAAACATATATCTTCAGAGACAATACGGCATTAAAACAGAAGATGATATCCCTGAAACTCACCCATTAGTTCAAAAAGAAATGTTTATTTACTTTTTCTCCTTTAGAGATTTCGGACATAGGCATCTGCACATATAGAAATGTTTTTAGAGTGACACAAATACAGAGATTAAAATGATAATTTACACATATATAGTCACATAATACAGAGATTAAATACAGAGATTAAAATGATAATTTACACACATATAGTCACATAATCTAACATAGAAGCACATGGTGAAGAATTGGCGAACATTTTCGTAGGCTATAGTATATACATATATAAGAGATAATATTTAAATATTTAAACAAATGTAGTTATACACTTGGAGAACGAGTTCAAAGTATAATTTATATAGATGCACAACTTAATGTATGCGCACGAAATGAAACTGACTCCTATAATAATCATAAACACAGTAAATATTGTATGATGTGGCACATAAGGGACTGTATGAAATAATGATACTCAAGCTCACAATAAGTATAAGTTTAACAAATATTGTATGAAGAGTGTATAAAAGGGAAGGTAAGGTAAAGAGAAGGGAGACTTTAAAGGGGAGGGTAAGGTAAGGTAAAGAGAAGGGAAAATATAAAAGGGTGGAAAAAGATATTAATTTGAATATAAACATATGAGGTTAGAAGAGGCTGTTCCAGATAGAACAATAGCTATCCTGGGATTGAAACTGCTCATGAAGGATAAGGGAAATAATATTGTAATCCCTAGGCAAAAGGGAAGAAAAGAGAGAAGAGAGCTGAGAGGAAAGAAGAATATAGGATATTAATTGCACACTTTCCTGGTCCAGGGTCCTGCGACGGCAGCAGGGTCAAATATGAAGACTATTTATAGAACTTCATATTATGGAATGAATGTTGTAATAGCAAGCTGGAGGATGAGCTTCTCCATGAGGCTCAAGTCCATGGGGCTGACTGGAGAAGGTATGAGAGAATTTGTGTGTTGGATGTTATCGGAAGGGGAGCTTAGAGGGGAAGAGGGTGTGGAGGGAGTCGTGGTAGGATGTCATTAAATATATTATCTATTAACACAAGGGGCTTAAATTCTGGACAGAAAAGAGGCTATCTGTATAAATTATTTACTGACAGTAAAACAGATATTGGGTTCGTTCAAGAGACACATTGGGTTAACTCTATGTCCAAATTATGGAACTATAAAAAATTCCCAGTAGTCCATAGATCTAATTTGGCCGGGAAAAATAAAAAAAGAGGGGTGGCAATTTTTTTTTCAAGCAGCTTGAAATATGAGCTGATACATGAGGAGACTGACCCTGGAGGCAGGTTTCTTATAGTGATAGTTCGAATTAATGACATTTTGTATACTCTAGTAAACGTTTATGCTCCAAATCAATCCCCATATAGATTCTTGGGAAATTTGATGCAAAAGATTGACCGCGTATCGTCTGGTAGCCTAATCATCGGGGGGGACTTCAATTGCATCATAGATGATAAAATAGATAGGAATAGAATCAAGTCGGCTTATATAGATGCTAAGCAAAGAACAGGCCTATCAATGATGCAGACTATTTTGGCAAAAAACTGTTTATTTGATGCCTGGAGAACGTCTAATCCAGAAGCGAGAGATTACACGTTCTTTTCAAATGTCCACCAGACATATACTAGAATCGATTATTTTTTGGTAAAACCTGAAACGTTGGAGCGAATTAAAAAAGTGTCAATTGGACCTATCACATGGTCCGACCATGCACCTGTAAGTTTAGTTATAAAAAATAATCTCGAATATAAAGGTAGAGACAAATGGAGACTTAATGAAAATTTATTAAAATCAGAAACTAATGTAGATGTATTACGCACTCAGACCAGAGAATTTTTTGAAAGAAACGATACAGGTGATGTCTCCAATGCCATGCTATGGTGTACTTTTAAATCGTATATGAGAGGAAGCCTCATAAAAATGGGTGCCATTATAAAAAAAAAGAAAGGAAAGGAGCTTAACGAGCTTTATATTGATTTGGCAAAACTAGAGCGATTACATAAACTCACCATAGATTATAAGATATTGGAGGATATTAAAGAGACTAGGGGAAAAATCTTAGTAAGAACCCAAGAAAAGATCAATAAAGCTATGTTAGCTAAAACAGAGATGGTATTATAGAAACAATAAAACAGGGAAAAGTCTTTCAAATAAATTAAAAAATAAGAATAAACTTCAATCTATAAATTATATAACAGTTGGAAGTAAAAAAATGTTTTCTCCAACTCAAATAGCTAAGGCATTTGAAGACTATTATAAAAGCTTATATAATATAAAATTTAATGAGCCATCTGAGGGCGAAACAAAACAGTTTCTGGATAAACTGAGCTTACCAAAAATATCTTTGGAGAATCTGAGTCAACTAAATGCCCCCTTTTCTATTCAGGAGATCAACAACACCATTAAAGCACTAACAGCAGGTAAAGCACCAGGCCCAGATGGCTTTTCCTCAATCTTCTATAAGAAACTAAGTGATATAATATCTCCATATATTTTAAGAACATTTGAAGATATTGCTAATCACAAAGCCATCCCAACGAAACTGTTTCAGGCCTCCATAATACCAATCCCTAAGACAGAAAATGACCCTACGTATACTTCAAATTATAGACCAATATCTCTTATCAATTTAGATATTAAAGTATACTCTAGAATTCTGGCCGATAGATTAAAACAAATCATACCCAACATTGTACATAAAGATCAGAGCGGGTTTGTAGAGGGTAGGGGCACATCTGATAACATTAGGAAATTACTGAATGTCCTATATCATGCAGACCAAAGCTTGTCTCCTTTTGCGGTGGTTGCCCTCGATGCCGAGAAAGCTTTCGATCGGGTTAACTGGAAGTACATGGAGGAAGTACTGAGGGCCTTCGGCATCGAGGGTTACTTTAAGGAGTGTACAATGGCGCTATATAAGGATCCTCAAGCCAAAGTATCAGGATATATGTTTCAATCAAATTGGTTCCCTATTAGAAATGGGACGCGACAGGGATGCCCTTTGGCACCCCTGTTATATATCCTCTCCATAGAACCGTTGGCAGCCGCGATCAGACAGAATGAAGACATCTGCGGGCTAAAAGTGAATAAGATGGAGAACAAGATTGCATTATATGCAGACGATATTCTTCTGACCCTAGCAGACCCTATTAGTTCTATCCCAGCCGTATTTCGGCTTATTAACGTGTTTGGTATACACTCAGGTTATACAATAAATATAAATAAAACACAAATTCTGATAAAAGGCTTAAGTGGACCAGGTATAGATAAACTCAAAAAAGATTTTAAATGTGATTGGGAAGCAAGAAACATAAAATATTTAGGGGTAAAATTCTCTCTAGATTACAGAGAAACTGGAGAACTTAATTATACGGATATTGCCATTCACTTTAGGAACACCTTAAAAAACTGGCAGGGATTGGATCTTTCTTGGTTGGGTAGGATTGAAGCAGTAAATTTCTATCTCCTTCCTAAGTTGACATTTTTATTTAGTAATCTCCCGTTGAGGGTGTCATACCAGACGATACGCAGCCTTCAAAGGCAATTATCAAATTATATTTGGCAAGATAGGAGACCTAGAGTCTCATTGGAAATATTACAGAGAGACTGGAAAGAAGGGGGGATTTGTTTCCCAGACATACAGAAAATATATACGAACAATATGGTAGCACACCTAATTAAGTGTGACAACTTTACAATGGCCAGACCAAATTGGTTGGATATCGAAAAATCAGATCTTGGGGACATGGAACCATTATTGCTTTGGTGGTGCGATAGTGAATTTTTAAAAAAATATAAGATCTAGCAACCCGATGAATAACTCAATGATCTATATCGTTAAGCACCTGATAAAGAAAAACGGAACACGATATATATCAACAAATGCCCCATTAACAACTCTAAAACTTTATATAAAGGATATAAATATCCAAGAATGGGAAAACGGTGGAGTAGAAAGAATAGCGGAACTTTTAAATAATAATAAAATGCTGCCATTTCCAACTCTACAACACAAATATAATCTCCCTTCGAAGGAAATATTTAACTATCTAAGAATAAAATCCTTTATTATGGGAAAAGACTTCTCGGAAAGTTCCCCAATGGACCAGTTTGTAGAACTTCACTATAAAAAAAAAAATTGCCTCTAGATATAACCAATTCGTAAGAAGCCAAAGGCAGATAGATAAAGCGCCAGCAATGTATAAATGGGAGCAAGAACTTCATTTTTCATCCTCGCTGGAGGACTGGTTGATGGGTGTCCAAGCAGTAAAAAGATATATACATGGGGTAAATATACAGGAAGTGTACTTCAAATTAGTATACCGTTGGTATTTGGTGCCTACTCGCCTTCATAGATTCCAACCCACACTCCTGCCAGATTGTTGGAGATGCGGTAGGGAGTTAGGTTCATTCTCCCACATCTGGTGGGACTGTGAGGAGTTGAAACCTATGAAAATAACTCTAGCGAAATTGGTAAACTCTATGTTTGAAGCTCCGACTGAGATCACACCTCAAATGTTTCTGTTTCATTTAGACATTCCAAGATGTAATATAAAACTAAAAATTCTTTTGATTCATATCTGTATGGCAATAAAAATAGTGATGGCCAGAAACTGGAGAAAAATGGGTGCGTTAAACTGGCAGGATATATGCACACAGATTGATTACCAACGTAACATGGAAGCTGGGATAGCCAAAATATCAAAAGAAAAATATAATGAAATCTGGGCCCCTTGGTTTAGATTTATCAATTACAAATTGCAACCCCCCCCCCGGCCCCCCCTCATAGAGATAGCTACCCGTAGAGAGAATGGGACGTATGTTTGGACAGGATGTAATGTATGTATGTAATGTATGTATGGTATGTATGGTATCTTTGTATGGCTGTAGATACAGCAGAATACTGGTAGAGGTCGATTAGAAGCACGGTCTGTGTGTTATTTATAATTATTATTATTAATATTATTATTATGATTAGTATTACTATTGTATTACTATTTCAAAGTATATTTTTGTACCGTGTTTAAAATTATATAGATGTAAGCTGTATCTGTATCTGTACTTGAATGAATTTTTTTTTTTTTTTTAAATGAAAATAAAGATTTATATATATAAAAAAAAAAAATTGATGCTGTTCAGTAGGTGGGAGGTTCTGCTAGGGAGGTTGTGCTGCTGATTGGCTGTAATGTGTCTGCTGAATGTGAGGTACAGGGTCAAAGTTTACTCAATGATGACGAATAGGGGGCGGACCGAACACCGCATGTGTTCGCCCGCGGTGGCGGACGCGAACATGCTATATTCGGCAGGAACTTTTAGTGAACGAACCGTTCGGGACATCACTATTTATAAGCCTTCCCCCGCCCTGCTGCGCTCAGTCTGCGCAGAGCCCTCCATGGGTGAAGATGGATTATTTTTTTTGCGCTCGTTTTTTTTTTTTAATTGCGTCGGTTCTTATGGCTTTTTATTTGGCCTTTTTTGGGGCTGAAAAAAGAAGATTTTAGAAAAAAGAAGACGTCAAATGGTAAGTTGAATTTTTCTTTACAGGTTAGTTATTTTATTCCCCCCTCACTATTTTTTAGGGTGAGGGGGGTAGGTAGGGGGTAATTTCGTTTGGGGTGGGTGACTAGGGGCTTGGGGACCCCTAGTCACCTTTGATTGGGGGGATTTTTATTTAGGGCCCCCACCCACCGCGCAGGCATGTTGTTTCACTGCTGGATATCGGCAAAGTGCGCCATGGCCGTGTAGGAATGCCTGAACTGGCCACACACCTTCCTGGCCTGCTTCAGGACGTCCGGTAAGCCTGTGTACTTATGCACAAAGCGTTGTACAATCAGATTAAACACATGTGCCATGCACGGCACTTGCCCAACTGTGTCAACTTGCCCAACTTCAATGCTGCCAACAAATTTTTTTCTTTTCTTACGCTCAAACATGTCCTTGACAGACACATGACTGTGGGCAGATGAGCGGGAACTGCTCAAGGCGGGAGACGGAGTGGCGGATGGTTGAGAGGGGGCAAGGAGGACAGCAGTGGTTGACGTGGCTGAAGATGCTGGACCAGGAGGAGGATGGCGGCTTAGAGTTTGCGTGCTGCTTGTACTCATGTGTTGATCCCATCGGCGTTTGTGTTGTGCGATCATGTGCCTACGCAAAGCAGTTGTACCTAGGTGGGTGTTGGACTTCCCATGACTCAGTTTCTTTTGGCACAGGTTGCAAATGGCATCGCTGTTGTCAGAGGCAGACACACAAAAACAATTCCACACTGCTGAGCTCTGCAATGACGGCATTCTGGTGGTGGACACAGCATGCGTTGATTGGCGTGCTGTCGGGCTGACCCTGGGTGCCGATGCATGCTGTCTAGCTCCTTGCGATGACCTCCCCCTGCTTCCAACTCGTCTCCTCCTCCTCTCTGTCTCCCCATCTGAACTTTCGTCCTGTTCTTCTTCTTGCCGAGCGGGCACCCACGTGACATCCATGGACGCATCGTCATCATCAACCGCTTCACTTGTATCTGACAACTCAGCAAAGGAAGCAGCAGCGGGTACAACATCATCATCATCACACCGTACATTCATGTGTGCAATGCTGCCTGCCTGAGACATATCCCTGTTATCTACATCCTCTGGCAATAATGGTTGTGCATCACTCATTTCTTCAAACGGATGTGTGAATAACTCCTCTGACATACCAAGTGAAGCAGCTGTGGTGCTAGTTTTGGTGGTGGCGGCAGGCGGGTAAGTGGTATCTTGAGAGGTGCCCGAAGTTAAGCTGGAGGAGGATGGTGCGTCAAGTTTCCGAGCGGAAGCTGTAGAAGATTGGGTGTCCTGTGTTAGCCAGTCAACTATGTCCTCAGAAATTTTCAAGTTCGGGGTACGTGGCCTCTGAAAACTGGGCATTATTCTAGGGCCAAAGGGAATCACAGCACCACGACCACGAAGGCCCCTGCGGGGTGGCCTGCCTCTGCCTGTCATTTTTTTTTTGGATTAGTGGTACTATGCGTGCAAGCTACTGTGAGACCAGATATGAGTGGCACTGTGCAGTGGCAGAGGTCTGCAGAGTACACGCTGTAGGCCTGACACACCCGCTTGAAGACAACTAACTGCTATTCAATCTATATGTCAGGGTACCTGAGGTCTCTACCTCCGAGAGAGGTAGAGACTTAGTCGTTCATCCATCCGGACGGCCTGATTTCCCTCTTTCTCGCGGTCCATCCGGTCATGCAAAGCCGGCCGCGAGGGAGTGACTCCCTTTTATAGCATGACGCCCGGAAGTCGACGTCAGGACGTCAACCCGGAACGACCTGTCACTCAATTGGTTCAGGACCAATCAGGACTCGTCGGAGGTGTGTCTACTTATCTGAACAGGGCATTTAACAGTGCTTCTTTCATTAGCTCATTGCCCTGTCGTGGTTCTAGCTTGTTCTAGTCACTCAGTGCTCGTGTTTTCTAGTTATCCCTTTTGGTTTTGACCCGGCTTGTTTGCTCTTCTCTGCTTATCTCTGTTACTCTTGATTCGGCTTGTCTACCGCTTACCTGTCTTCTGTTATCCTCGACCTCGGCTTGTCTTTGACCATTCTCTACTGTACTACTTACGTTAGTCCGGCCATTCTAAGGTCCGGTATACGTATCTGGCTACTGTTTGTACTCTGCGTGTTGGATCCCTGTCCCGATCCTGACATTACGACAGGGCAAATGGATCCTGCAAGTACAAACAGTCAGCTTGGTTCTCCTGATCCTAGGTTTGAAGCCATGGATCACAGAATGGATCAGATGGCGCTAGCGCTACAGGCGTTATTATCTCGTGCCAATAATCCACCAGAGGAGTTACGTACTACTCCTATCTCTCCTGTAGGTTCAGGCCTAGAGGTAGCCACTGTAGGTGCTTCTTCTCGCATTACCCCACCAGTACGTTATGGTGGTGCTCCTGAGAAGTGTCGTGGGTTTTTAAACCAAATTAGTATCCACTTTGAATTGCAACCTCGCTCCTATCCTATGGATAGGGCAAAGGTGGGATTTATTATCACCTTACTCATTGAGAAGGCTCTGAGATGGGCCAATCCACTATGGGAGAACGATAACCCGTTAGTATATAACTATAACGCATTTGTAGCTGCTTTTAGAAGAACTTTTGACCCTCCAGGTAGAAAGGTTAATGCAGCCAGATTACTGTTACGCCTGAGACAGGAGAACCGAACACTTGTGGATTATGCACTAGAGTTCAGGTCTCTGGCGTCAGAGGTCAAGTGGAATGAGCAGGCGTATATGGACGTATTTTTGAATGGGCTATCAGATGTAATCCTTGACGAGGTTGCTACTAGAGAACTTCCTGAGAATTTAGAGGATTTAATTTCGTTCATTTCTCGTATAGATGAACGTTTAAGAGAGAGACAGAACACTCGAGAGATGAACCGGAGACCTTCCTTTAGGTTAGCTCCCGCATTTCTAAGTCCTGACTCCACGGTCTCATTGCTCCCTGAACCTATGCAGATAGGCTATACCCGCCTCTCTGAGGATGAGAGATAGTACAGGAGAAGGGAGGGGTTATGTATGTACTGTGGAGCCAGAGGTCATTTACTCTCGAACTGTCCTAACCGCCCGGGAAACGCTCGCACCTAAGTTTCTCTAGAGGACAGGCCTTGGGTGTTTCTATTTTGTCCTCTACTTCTAATTATAAAGATCACAGGCTTCTGCTACCAGTTTCCTTAACCTGGGAGAAGGAAGTAGTAAAGGCTATGGCCTTGATAGATTCCGGAGCTGCTGAGAATTTTATCGACCAAGCCTTTGCCACTAGACACAATATCCCATCCCAGTTAAGGGAGACACCCTTGGCCGTTGAGGCCATAGATGGTAGACCATTACTGGACCCCGTTATCTTTCGTGAGACCATACCCATTAACTTAAATGTTGGTATCCTACACGTGGAGAATTTATCTCTTATGCTCATTTCGTCCCCTTCTGTTCCCATAGTTCTGGGGTATCCATGGTTGAAGAGACATAACCCTATTATCGATTGGGAGTTAGGGGAGATACTCTCGTGGGGTCAGAGCTGCCAGGAGAGGTGTTTACGCAAGGTTTCTCCATTGGCTAATATTAATACACCAGGTAGTTCTACTCAGTCCACAGAGAAACAGATACCGTCCCTGTACCAAGACTTAAAGGCAGTATTCGACAAGAAGAATGCCGATTCATTACCTCCACACAGGTCATTTGATTGTAAAATTAAGCTTCTACCTGGTACTATGCCCCCGAGGGGTAATGTATATCCTTTATCTGTTCAGGAGAACTCTGTTCTAGAGGAATATATTTGTGAGAATTTAGAGAAAGGATTCATTAGGAGGTCTTCTTCTCCTGCCGGGGCTGGGTTTTTTTTCGTTAAAAAGAAGGATGGCACGCTGAGGCCTTGTATTGATTACCGAGGTTTGAATAAAATAACTATCAGAAATGCCTATCCTATCCCATTTATTACCGAGTTGTTTGATCGTCTTAAGGGCTCCAAAATCTTCACCAAATTAGATCTCAGAGGGGCATATAATTTGGTGAGAATCCAGCATGGACACGAGTGGATGACGTCGTTCAATACTCGGTATGGCCATTATGAATACACAGTTATGCCATTTGGACTTTGCAATGCTCCTGCAGTATTTCAGGATTTGATTAATGAGGTACTTAGGGAGTTTCAACATGATTGTGTTATTGTCTACCTGGACGACATACTGATACACTCTAGGGAGATTGAGACTCACCATAGACAAGTCAGAAAGGTACTACACAAACTTCTGCAACATGGTCTATACTGTAAATTGGAGAAATGCAGCTTTGACCAGTCGCAGATAGACTTTCTTGGTTACGTGATTTCTGGGGAAGGCTTTAAAATGGACCCTGACAAACTCCAATCTATTTTAGATTGGCCGTTGCCTAAAGGACTCAAGGCTATTCAGAGGTTTATTGTTTTTTCCAACTATTATAGGCGCTTCATTAAGGGATACTCTTCTATCATCTCGCCTATTACCAATATGACCAAACAAGGGGCTGATACTAAGACTTGGTCTACTGAGGCTCTTGTTGCTTTCAAGACTCTCAAAGAACTTTTTGCTTCTGCTCCCATTCTAGTTCACCCTGATACGACTCTGCCGTTCTTACTCGAGGTCGATGCCTCTGAGACGGGAGTTGGTGCTGTTCTGTCTCAAAGGTTAGGGGTGGACAAACCGTTACACCCTTGTGGTTTCTTCTCTAAGAAATTATCTGGGCCTGAAAGCAGATATGACATCGGCGATAGGGAACTGTTAGCGGTCATTAAGGCTTTAAAGGAGTGGAGACATTTACTAGAAGGGACATTACACCCTGTTACTATTTTAACGGATCATAAGAACTTGTCTTATATTGGGGAGGCTAAGCGCCTGTCCGCCAGGCAAGCTCGTTGGTCCTTGTTCCTCACTCACTTTAATTATGTACTTACTTATAGACCTGGTTCTAAGAACTCTAAAGCCGATGCTTTGTCTCGTCAATATGAACCGTTCACTATAACTGAGCCAGTCCTTTCCTCGATAGTTCCTAAGGGTAACATCATCGCTAACACGAATCTCAGGATTCACTCTCCGTTGCTTACTGAGATCATGAAATTACAGCATCTTGCGCCCAAACAGACTCCTGGGGATCGACACTTCATTCCCGCCACTCTCCAACTAGAAGTGTTACGCTGTTTCCATAACAGCAAGGTGGTTGGGCATCCTGGCATTCGCAAGACGTATGCTTTGATCTCTAAAGATTTCTGGTGGCCTGATTTACGTAAAGATATTAAAGAATTCATCGGGGCGTGTGAAGTTTGTACCAAGAATAAGCAACCTCATTCGCTCCCATGCGGATTTCTGCACCCTTTAGAGGTCCCTGAAAAGCCATGGTCCTGTTTGGCTATGGACTTCATTGTTGATTTGCCTATCTCTAAAAAGCAGACTGTTATCCTCACTGTGGTGGACAGATTTACTAAGATGGCTCACTTCATTCCCTTACCTAAACTTCCATCTTCGCCCGAATTAGCAGAGATATTCGCTAGGGAGATCTTCCGTTTACATGGGATACCTTCCCAAATTGTATCTGACAGAGGTTCCCAATTTGTTTCCCGTTTTTGGAAGTCCTTCTGCTCTCAACTAGGCATCAAATTGAATTTTTCTTCTGCCTACCATCCTCAGTCCAATGGAGCTGCTGAACGCACCAACCAAAAGGTTGAACAATATCTACGTTGTTTCGTTTCTGAACACCAGGACGATTGGGTCGGTTTGATTCCTTGGGCGGAGTTTGCACACAACAATCTCGTTTGTGATTCTACGCATTCTAGCCCCTTCTTCATGAATTATGGCTTTCATCCTTCCATTCTTCCTTCGGAGTCTTCTTCCCAAGGGGTACCGTCGGTTGATGTCCATGTTGCCAATTTAAGGAAGTTGTGGGACCAGACTCGACAAATTCTTCTGCACAATTCTATGCTGGTGAAAAAACACGCTGACAAACGTAGAAGGGCAGCACCGGTGTTTGTTCCAGGCGATAGAGTATGGTTAAGTACTAGAAACATTCGGTTAAAAGTGCCTTCCATGAAGTTCGCTCCTCGGTATATTGGACCTTACAGGGTGTTGGCTCAAATTAACCCAGTTGCGTATCGTCTAGCTTTGCCTACTACCTTACGCATTCCTAACTCGTTCCATGTTTCGTTGCTGAAACCACTAGTTTGTAACAGATTCTCCTCCACGATCGCCCCTCCTCGCTCTGTTCAGGTGGAGGGTCAGGAGGAGTATGAGGTCAATTCCATCGTCGATTCTCGAATCTCCCGGGGGAGAGTACAATATCTGGTCGATTGGAAAGGATATGGTCCTGAGGAGAGAAGTTGGGTACCTCAGGAGGATGTTCATGCTCCCCGTCTCCGCAGGGCATTTCACTCTCGCTTCCCTTCTCGTCCTGGTTCCTTCCGCCCGGTGGGCGTATCTGAGAGGGGGGGTACTGTCAGGGTACCTGAGGTCTCTACCTCCGAGAGAGGTAGAGACTTAGTCGTTCATCCATCCGGACGGCCTGATTTCCCTCTTTCTCGCGGTCCATCCGGTCATGCAAAGCCGGCCGCGAGGGAGTGACTCCCTTTTATAGCATGACGCCCGGAAGTCGACGTCAGGACGTCAACCCGGAACGACCTGTCACTCAATTGTTTCAGGACCAATCAGGACTCGTCGGAGGTGTGTCTACTTATCTGAACAGGGCATTTAACAGTGCTTCTTTCATTAGCTCATTGCCCTGTCGTGGTTCTAGCTTGTTCTAGTCACTCAGTGCTCGTGTTTTCTAGTTATCCCTTTTGGTTTTGACCCGGCTTGTTTGCTCTTCTCTGCTTATCTCTGTTACTCTTGATTCGGCTTGTCTACCGCTTACCTGTCTTCTGTTATCCTCGACCTCGGCTTGTCTTTGACCATTCTCTACTGTACTACTTACGTTAGTCCGGCCATTCTAAGGTCCGGTATACGTATCTGGCTACTGTTTGTACTCTGCGTGTTGGATCCCTGTCCCGATCCTGACACTATAGCAGTGAAAAAAGTTTTTTGGTTTTAAATGCACGCTATTGTAACACCAGATATGAGTGGCAATGTGCAATTGCAGAGGTCTGCAGAGTAAACGCTGTAGGCCTGACACACCAGCTTGAAGACAACTAACTGCTATTCAATCTATAACAGTGAAAAAAGTTTTTTCTTTGTAAAAACACGCTATACAGACACCAGATATGAGTGGCAAATTACACTTGCTGAGGTTGGCAGAGCACACGTTGAAGGCCTGACACCCGCTGTGGCAAATACAGCTACTATATATTGTCCTGTATGTATAACCAATGTTAATGTATGTGTATACCCCTTTAAAAGAACCAAGCGTGTTAGGTATTAGGTGTACTATGGTTCAGGGGAATGCTAGCATTCGTATGCTGACGGCATGAAAACCGCTAGCGTTCAGGTAATCGTTTCACGAACGGTGAATTTCAACACCATTCGTGAAACGGACAAACTACCGAATGGAGACCACACACAGGAGGTCGTGTGGCCCCCATTAAGGATTGCAACAATGTTGCAATCGGTATTTAAGATGATTCAGGGTGGCCGTCGTTCGACTACTGACCATGCGGTGGTCGGCCATTTTGGATCCTTTGTTCGTCCAGCGGTATTTGGTCGTCGAGCGCCTGGAACTAAAATCGGCTACTCGATGGCACGAATACCGCTGGACTTCCAAGCCGTTCAGGAGCCCCGTTCTTTCGGTAATGTGGTCTCCTAAGCTCAATCGGTAGTTTGAAGCAAGCATAAGTATAATATGTATTTTGCGCGGCGTTCGGTTAGATGAGCTGGGATCTGAGCGGTACTTTGACGAAATGTGCGCTCAGACCCCAGCTATCTACCGAACGTCCAACCATGTTAATATACCGAATATTACCCAAGTTATGTATTTTAAACGTAAATTGTCAGTTCTGCTGCACGAGGGGATAATCCACTTGAATGTATATTCCAGTGGGAGTATCCCTCTCGTCCAGCAGTGCCTGATGGGAGAAATGTAATGCATTATGGGAGAAATGTGGGGAATACCCCTGCTATGTCATTATGGAAACCCCTTGCATGGGGACCTGCATAAATGCTGCAACTTGGAATAAAGCACTCAGTTGACTCCCAGCCTATGTCTCGTCTAGTTCTTGGGGGGGAAGGATTCTTATTACGCTACCTGGAATATTGTATGCTGTACCTGCCTATGCTGATCATTGCCTGTGTTCCTGTCTACCAGCGGAGACCTTGTGGATTATACTGCCTCTCCGCTACACCCGCTTTAAGGACACTGACTGCTATTAGTTTACACTGAAAAACTTTTTTCTTTGTAAAAGCACGCTATACAGACACCAGATATGAGTGGCAAATTACACTTGATGTGGTTGACAGAGCACACGCTGAAGGCCTGACACCCGCTTGAAGGACACTGACTGCTATTAGCTTACACTGAAAAACTTTTATTCTTTGTAAAAGCACGCTATACAGACACCAGATATGAGTGGCAAATTACACTTGCTGAGGTTGGCAGAGCACACGCTGAAGGCCTGACACCCACTTTAAGGACACTGACTGCTATTAGCTTACACTGAAAAACTTTTATTCTTTGTAAAAGCACGCTATACAGACACCAGATATGAGTGGCAAATTACACTTGCTGAGGTTGGCAGAGCACACAGATACTCAGTATTATTATCAATGTATAGATACTCAGTATTATTATACAGAGCAACATGTTTATTATCAGCATTTAGATACTCAGTATTATTATACAGAGCAACATGTTTATTATCAGCGTATAGATACTCAGTATTTTTATACAGAGCGACATGTTTGTTATCAGTGTATAGATACTCAGTATTATTATACAGAGTAACATGTTTATTATCAGCGTATAGATACTCAGTATTATTCTACAGATCCACATGTTTATTATCAGTGTATAGATACTCAGTATTATTATACAGAGCGACATGTTTATTATCAGTGTATAGATACTCGGAATCATTATACAGAGCAACATGTTTATTATCAGTGTATAGATACTCCGTATTATTATACAGAGCAACATGTTTATTATGAGTGTATAGATACTCAGTATATTTATATAGAGCAACATGTTTATTATCAGCGTATAGATACTCAGTATTATTATACAGAGCAACATGTTTATAATCAGCGTATAGATACTCAGAATTATACAGATAAACATATTTATTATCAGTGTATAGATACTCAGAATTATTATACAGAGCGACAGGTTTATTATCAGCGTATAGATACTAAGTATTATACAGAGCGACATGTTTATTATCAGTGTATAGATACTCCGCATTATGCAGAGCAACATGTTGATTATCAGTGTATAGATACTCAGTATTATTATACAGAGTGACATGTTTATTATCAGTGTATAGATACTCAGTATTACTATACAAAGAGACATGTTTATTATCAGTGTATAGATACTCAGTATTATTATACAGAGCAACATGTTTATTATCAGCGTATAGATACTCAGTATTATTATACAGAGCGACATGTTTATTATCAGTGTATAGATACTCAGTATTACTATACAAAGAGACATGTTTATTATCCGTGTATAGATACTCAGTATTATTATACAGAGCGACATGTTTATTATCAGCGTATAGATACTCAGTATTATTATACAGAGCGACATGTTTATTATCAGTGTGATGTAGAATTATTTAAAAATCTTTATTGCACCTGTATTGAATTATTGTACTAACTCCATTTTAATCTCACATAACCTCACATTATGACAGACCCTCCATTTTGTCTACATTACATGACAGAATTTCCTAACAGCATTTAGTATAATGAATAGAGACTGTATTTTCTATAAAGACATGACTAACCCCGGAATTGCTGAATCTCCTGTAATTTGCAACATAGTATAATCTGAAGGCCATGAGAACACTGTACTAATGAAATGTTCTATTCATAAAAAGAACCCTGAGCCTGATCACGAGTCTGACATCACTAACTACCCAAAATGGCTAGCCGCCAGATTCCCCCTCCCATCGAGTAAAGACGACATCCCATGATGGGAGGGTGCCCCACTAGTCACTCAAATCCCTGAGCCAATTAATAATATTGATGGGTGGACATTGACATAGCCACTTAACATTTAATCCAATTAATGATGTTTATTTGTTATTATCTGATATTCAATGATGATGTCATTTTGGTCTTATAAGGGCCTGCAAGCCTGTTTTTTGCCCAGATGCCATTAAATTTTCTGAAGTGCTTTTAACCTGAACTCCATGTGTCAGTGTGAACTTACTTCTGCGTATACGCAATTTAATCATCTCAGATTTGGACAGGAACAGATAGACATTTAAACATATTTGTTTATTTCTAAATGAATCTACATCAATTTGGCGCCCAACGTGGGGCCTGGGTTATGACCTATCTGGCAGCCGTCCAAGAAGACCTGGGTAGGTGAATCCCAGGGGAAAGATGGAGATTGATCACCTCTAAATACACGGTGGAGACTGACTGCAGCAGCCCGGTATGTTTCTTTCCCCTTTGGGATTTATCTATTCAAGTGTCTGTGACTGCTGCCAAGAGGACATCAAAGACAGGTAATATCTTGCCCAGAGAGCCTATACCTTATTTGTTAATACTTTTTACCTGCATTTAGTCTATCTGTTGCGTGGGTGTGTTTGTATTGGCCTGTTTTAGCTTAAGTGCCCGGGTAGAGTGTTTATCTGTGTACCCCTTTTGGGATAAAGGGGGGTGGACCTGTGGTAGTTTGCCTGGGGGTCCTCTGTTTGTCTGTTTACCCCTTTTGGGATAAAGGGGGGTGGACCTGGGGGTGTTTGCCTGGGGTCCTCTGTTTGCCTGTTTACTCCTTTTAGGAACCACGTGGCTGTGGTTGTAAGGAAAAAGGGGGGTGGACCTGTGGAAGTTTTCCTGGGGGTCTTCTTTGCCTGTTTACCTCTTTTAGGAGCCTCGTGGCTGTGGCTGTAAGGAAAAAGAGGGTGTTGGATCTGTGGCGGTTGTGTAGACTCATAGCTTCCTGGGGGTCCTTCTGGTGTCACTTTGATAGCCTAGCTAGCCTCATTGTGCACATAGCTCTGCTTGCAGAGAGGTGGTACCCTCCAGCTTCGAGCGCTGAGGCTGGTGGAATTCCAATTTTATTTGTGGCGGGCGGATTCAAGCAGGTATTGCTTGTCTCCAGCACCACGTAGTAGTGAGACTTACGGGTGGGTCCGTAGGGGCGCTACGGGAGTGAGGATAGAGGTGGCCACACTTAGTGGACTGCTGTAACGAGGGAGGCTATACAGGATTCGGGTCGGAGATGGTTGTTGTTTTCTGTGGCCGCTGGTAGTGAAACTTACGAAAGTTGTTCTCTACGAGGTTGAGGGAGGTGACTTTGGTCACACGAGTAAAGGAAAGGGATTACTGTTGATTTTATTTGAACTGTGATGCATGCACTGTATTTCAATTGTATTGTTGTTTTTGTTTAAATTGGGAGTCATTCAAACTCCTGTGTCTGTCTCTAAAATTCCACTTTACTTTTACCTTTTCTATACTTCCTGTATTATTTTACACTATCCGCTCCTATTTCTCTTGTGAGAGAAGTGATTGGTCACTAGAAAATATTCTAATTGTGTATTTTGCTACTTACATAGGAGTGATGTGTCGTATAGGAGGTTTCTAGGGTTTGTGTATTGTTGTTGTTGTTGCCATTTGTGTGACGCACAAATCTTTATTCCGTGGCGTTAGAGTTTAAAGTTTCCACCCCAAGGAGATCCCATGTCAGCCACTATGATTGACTTTCAACGCAGGTTCCGTGGCGTTGTATATGTATTTGGACGTGTTGGGTGATTAATAGCTGGTGAATGATGGGGGAGGTTAGTTGCATCCCGTGAGTTTATTTTTGCACCATGTTATTTCAAAGCTTCACGGGCTGTTAAATGTATAATGTTTTCATTTGTCTTATTTAATCCGTCAAGTCTGTCCATAGTTTAGTATTTCATTTTGCCGAACAGAATGTTGCTTCTCTGATTTATTTTATTAGGCTATAACTTAGTGTAGCTAAGCTGAAATGCCCTAAAAGAAAATGGCCCCTAGAACAAAAGAAGGTTGTCCTTAAGTGAGGTCATATCCGCCCATATATCGTGTCAATTCTGGCCATCCAAGGCTGACGAGATCTACTCCTACCATGCTCATCCTATCCTAAGACATGCTGTCTTCCTTAATTCCCACATATTATGAACAAGAAAGTTACAATTACTAAAATAACCCTGCTATTAGTTTCCCTATATCAGGAAAGTGTCTGTGACAAGTGATGGTTAATATGTAGATAGAATATATATGTGTATCGATTCACGTGAAAGTAACAAGTGTGTTTTAACTTTGTGTACAAAAATTGATAACATGCTGGAAGAGGGGTTATCTTAAAGAACATTTACTAAAATAAATTTCTAATAAACAAAGATTTCTTGAACAAATGGTAATACAATTAAGGATTGGTTTAAAAATGTTTTGATCTAATTGAAAAGGAACCAGTTAACATTATAAGCATAACTATTAACAAATGAATAAGGTGGGAGTGTGTTCCAATCTGTTTTTTACTGGATAATGTTTGCCTCCAAGATTAAAAGACTGACTAACATAATTTTTGTTGTAAGCCCAGATATTTTATTATTGCATATGCATAGGAATTGAGACTTTGGGCATTATAGTGTATTGATTCTAGATCTGTTACTAGCAGCAAGTGCTTAGCCTTATGCCTATCCCACGCATGCTTAAACACTTCTACTGAGTTAACCTCTACCACTCCAGTTGGAAGGCTATTCCATGCATCCACTACCCTCTCAGTAATGTAATACTTCCTGATATTATTTTTAAACCTTTGTCCCTCTATTTTTGAGATTATGTCCTCTTGTTATGGTAGTTTTCCTTCTTTTAAATATAGTCTCCACTTTTACTGTGTTGTTTCCCTTTATGTATTTAAAATGCTTTTATCATATTTCCCCCTGTCTCGTCTTTTCACCAAGCTATACCTGTTAAGATCCTTTAACCTTTCCTGGTGAATTTTATCCTGCAATCCATGAACCAGTTTAGTAGCCCTTCTTTGAACTCTCTCTAAGGTATCCATATCCTTCTGAAGATATGGTCTCCAGTACTGTATCCAGTACTCTAAGTGAGGTCTCACCAGTGTTCTGTATTGTGTTGTGTTCTGCTAGCATTTTCTGCTGCTCTATTACATTGTACATTGTCATTAACAGCCAGAAACTGGAAAACAAGAAATGTGAATTAATGTATAGCTATTTATAAGCTTAACAAAATCTCCATTATCTTTTTTATTTATTTCGCAGAATACAATGTTATTTGTCTATTTTGTATGTTTAAAAAAAAAAAATAGTAATAATACATTATCAGTGAAGAGTAGAATAAATTTTATCCCATTTGCGAGACATAACATTGTGATAATGTATATTTGTGATATAAGTCAGAATTACATTTTGAGATGTTAGATATAAATTAATAAAATAAAGAACGAGAGTCAGGGATAGCGTCTGTCTCCACGGGCACAAGTCTGGTGTGGGAGAAGTGGTGGGCTAGCCACTGCGGGGCACCCACGGAGTGAAACGTTCGAGGCCTGTGCAGACAAGATGAGCATGTTAGCCTTTTATTATTTTTCTCTAGGGAAAGCATAGGGCCAGTTAATAGTTGTTGTACATGGGCTATTTGCAGCCTCCATTGCATTTCTACCTAGTCTTGATTTCTGATGTATCCTCCATTGCTACATCACCTGTCTGCTCCCTTACCTGCCCACCCCCGCTTACTCCTTCCACCGATCGCCCCCCTTCATCTACAGTCTCCCACTTTCTCCTCCTACTCCTCCCTCTACTCCACTTTCTCCTCTCTCCTCCTACTTCTCCTCTACTCCTCCTCCTACTCCTCCCTCTACTCCACCTTCTCCTCTTTCCTCCTACTTCTCCTCTACTCCTCCTACTCCTTCCTCCTGCTCTTACTCCTCCCTCCTCTTCCTACTCCTCCCTCTACTCCACTTTCTCCTCCTACTCCTCCCTCTACTCCACCTTCTCCTCTCTCCTCCTACTTCTCCTCTATTCCTCCTCCTACTCCTCCCTCTACTCCACCTTCTCCTCCTCTTACTCCTTCTTCCTCTTTCTACTCCTCCCTCTACTCCACTTTCTCCTTCTCCTCCTCCTCTACTCCACCTTCTCCTCTCTCCTCCTACTTCTCCTCTATTCCTCCTTCTCCTCCTCCTACTCCTCCCTCTACTCCACTTTCTCCTTCTACTCCACCTTCTCCTCTCTCCTCCTACTTCTCCTCTATTCCTCCTTCTCCTCCTCCTACTCCTCCCTCTACTCCACCTTCTCCTCCTCCTACTCCTTCTTCCTGCTCTTACTCCTCCCTCCTCTTTCTACTCCTCCCTCTACTCCACCTTCTACTCCTCCTACTCCACCTTCTCCTCTTCCTATTTCCCCTGTCCTTCCTACTCCACCTTCTTCCCCTCTCGCTCTATCCACTACTCATTCCTCCATCTCCCCACTACCATATCTATATCCTTTATATGCTTCCTCCCTTCTTATTCCTTACCAATTTCCTCCGCTCATAGACAACTCTGCCTCTACCTGACAACATTATATTTTGAAGAAAAGTTGCTCTGGCCACTCTTCCGCCACTTCCCAGGGGGGAATACCACACTAACGAAAAATTATTCTAACGAAAAATTATTCAGACTGGTGGAGGTGCACTTCATCATGAAAGAACTGTTTTGGGCACTCTCAAGGAAATAGTGCGGTCCTGACCCAGATTCCCATGGAAGTAAGACACCTGTAAGGGAGGTGGCTGTCCCTCATGTTTTTTCTTCACTAAGTCCCCAGAAATCTCATGAAAGGAACCTGACTCATTAGAACAAAACATGAAACACTAACAATCAATTTACAACTCTCTACAGAGGGGGGTCAGCAAGAGAACTGTAAATAGAAAGACAACTACCCCCCAATCTCACACAGAAGTAGGTGAGGAAACCTCTTCTACTGCTCCTCATGGTTGCTTTGAACAGATGAAAGAAGAAACAAGACACCTTTCAACAGAGCATGCAGTAGCTTTTCCAGATCCTGACTCCACTCTGTTTGCGGATAAAGAGGAAAGGTACCATACTGGATTTGCTGTTGCTACAGAAGATCAGGTACGTCAAGCATCTTCACTTTCCTCACCCACATCTGCTCGAGACGCTGAATTTACAGCCTTCTCAGTGGCATACAAAATGCCTGAAGGAAGACATGCCAATACCTACACTGACTCAAGATATGCCCTGGGTGCAGCACATTATTTTGGATCAATCTGGAAGATAAGAAGCAACACTCAGCTGACCAAGCTGCCAACCAAGCCACAAGTGCACCAAGGGAAGTGGACAGAAGGGTGTCCGCTAAAGAAACTTCTATACTCACCATGTAGATCCTACCCACAGATCTCAAGCTTCTGAAAGAATGACAAGCAGCTGCTGACCCTGAAGAAATACAAAGCTGGAAAAACAGAAAGGGGCAACCCTTGAAGACGGGCTGTACTCCAACACTCTCAAGTTCTGTTTACCCAAAAACATGTACTGGGCAGTGGGCCCATGGAACTTTAGACCTATCCAAGACCCTCATGAACTCTTTGATCTCTAAATACTCTAAAGCACCTAGAATTACTCCTCTAATCATCAGTTACTGCCGATCCTGTGTTATTTGTGCCAAGGACAGCTCAGGCAGAAGAGGAGGAGAATCCTAAGCACCTAGCTAACTCTCACTATCCCTTTCAAGAATCCAGGTGACAAAGAGCTGCTGGGTCAAATATGCACTAGTTATAATAGACATTTTGTCAGGATGGCCAGAAGCCTAGCCGGTCATCAATGTGACAACCAAGACCATATACCCAATAGTGCATTGTGAAAGTTGCAGAGATCACTCAGTGGATTCATTGTTTCAGATTCAAGACTCTCTCTCTTTCTGCAACATGGGAAGTAACATTTGTTGATTTTGACACACTTTTGACTCTAAAGGAAAAATGACTTGTTAAAAAAATAAAAAGATACCAGCAAGTAGGTGTTTGATGGCCATAATAATGCCTGACCACCTGCCATCGATGGAAAGCCGAGGACCCCAAAAGCAGACCTCATGAAGCTAAAGAGATCCAAACGCCAAGCTTCCTCAGGATTATTTGCCCATCCTGAGTTTGTGGTGATATTAATATTGACTAAATGATCCGAGTCCACCTACGCTGATGTAGCGTGGGACAGGTTTAATACTACGATGCATAAGCAAATGTGCCCTAGCCAAGGTTATTATGTCTATACACATGATACACGACAAGGTACTCTTGACACACCACATTCATGCTTCAGAACACAAAGAGGAGCACCCCTCTAAAGGGAAAGTTTGACACATATATATATTGATGCCATAGGTGTGCCAAGGGGGGTACCAGATGATTTTGCAGTAAAAGGAAAGTTTGAGTCCATTTTCCCAATCGTCACTGCTAATAATAATAATATTTTGATTTGCATTTATTATATCTATTGCAACCAACAACGTTTACCTGTCACCATGACTTGTTGTGCCTATACTCCAGATGACACATGTCCATATAGTAATGTAAGTTTGTCTATTTTATGATGTCCCTCTGAAGAACTAAGAAGACTTTAAGAACCGTTACTTCATAGGGTTTTGTGCCTTTGGGCTAACCTGTCTTCTGGAACTAACCAATAAAGTTTATCTTTTTTAGAATCTAACATTTCATAGGGGGGACTGATGTAGAATTATTTAAAAATCTTTATTGCACCTGTATTGAATTATTGTACTAACTCCATTTTAATCTCACATAACCTCACATTATGACAGACCCTCCATTTTGTCTACATTACATGACAGAATTTCCTAAAAGCATTTAGTATAATGAATAGAGACTGTATTTTCTATAAAGACATGACTAGCCCCGGAATTGCTGAATCTCCTGTAATTTGCAACATAGTATAATCTGAAGGCCATGAGAACACTGTACTAATGATATGTTCTATTCATAAAAAGAACCCTGAGCCTGATCACGAGTCTGACATCACTAACTACCCAAAATGGCTGGCCGCCAGATTCCCCCTCCCATCGAGTAAAGACGACATCCCATGATGGGAGGGTGCCCCACTAGTCACTCAAATCCCTGAGCCAATTAATAATATTGATGGGTGGACATTGACATAGTGTCAGGATCGGGACAGGGATCCAACACGCAAAGTACAAACAGGAGGTAGGTACGTATACCGGACCTTAGAATGGCCGGACTAACGTAAGGAGTAAGCAAAGAATGGTCTAGAGACAAGCCGAGGTCGAGGGAACGAGAGAGCAGATAAGTGAGAGACAAGCCGAGTCAAAGGGTAATAGAGGTAAGCAGGATAGAACAAACAAGCCGGGTCAAAACCAAAGAGACAAATAGATAACAAGAGCACTGAGTGACTAGACAAGCTAGAACCACGACAGGGCAATGAACAAATGCATAAAGCCCTACTTTATACCCTGGTTCTAGATAGGTAATCACGCCCCCGACGAGTCCTGATTCGTGGTTGGGACTTGATTGACAGGTCGGAACGGATTGTCGTCATGACGTCGGCTACTGAGCGCCGCGTCATAAAAGGAAGCGGGTCCCTCGCGGCCGGCGTGTAAACGGACGAGAGAACTGCGAGGAACGAGTGAGTCAACCCCTCTAAGAGGATGAACGTCTAAGTATCTCACCTCCTCTGAGGTAGAGACAACAGGTACCAAGACAGTACCCCCCCTCTCAGAAACGCCCACCGGGCGGAAGGAACCGGGGCGAGATGGAAAACGAGAGTGAAAAGCCCTGCGGAGGCGAGGAGCATGCACATCCTCCTGAGGTACCCAAGTCCTCTCCTCAGGACCATATCCCTTCCAGCCAACAAGATATTGTAACCTCCCCCGAGAGATTCGAGAATCGAGGATGGAGTTGATCTCATACTCCTCCTGACCCTCAACCTGAACAGCGCGAGGAGAGGATACAGCGGAGGAAAACTTGTTACATACTAGAGGCTTCAACAAGGAAACATGAAAGGAGTTAGGAATGCGTAAGGCAGATGGAAGAGCCAGACGATACGCAACTGGGTTAATTTGAGTCAGAACCCTGTAAGGGCCAATGTAACGAGGGGCGAATTTCATAGAAGGAACCTTCAAGCGAATGTTTCTGGTACTCAACCACACCCTATCACCTGGAACAAAAACCGGAGCCGCCCTTCTACGCTTATCAGCGTGTTTCTTGAACAACGCGGAATTATGCAGGAGAATTTGTCGAGTTTGATCCCACAACTTCCTCAAATTGGCAACATGAACATCAACCGACGGTACCCCTTGGGAAGGAGAAACCGAGGGAAGAATGGAAGGATGAAAGCCATAATTCATGAAAAAGGGGCTAGAACGAGTAGAATCACAAACAAGATTGTTGTGTGCAAACTCCGCCCAAGGAATCAGACCGACCCAATCGTCCTGGTGTTCGGAAACAAAACAACGTAAATATTGTTCAATCTTTTGGTTGGTGCGTTCAGCACCTCCGTTAGACTGGGGATGATAGGCAGAAGAGAAATTCAATTTGATGCCCAGTTGAGAACAGAAGGATTTCCAAAAACGGGAAACAAATTGGGAACCTCTATCAGAAACAATTTCGGAGGGTATCCCATGTAAACGAAAAATCTCTCTCGCGAACATCTCGCGAATATCTCAAGGGATGCAAAAGCCCACATGGAAGCGTATGAGGTTGTTTAGTCTTCATACAGACCTCACATGCTCCGACGAAATCCCTAATATCCTTACGTAGTGAAGGCCACCAGAAATCTTTGGAAATCAAGGCACACGTCTTGCGAATGCCAGGATGCCCAGCCACCTTACTGTTGTGAAAGCACTGTAACAGTTCCAGTTGGAGTTCAGGAGGAATGAAATACCTTGCCCCAGGACCCTGTCTAGGAGCCAGATGCTGTAACTTCATGATCTCGGCCAGCAACGGAGAATGAATCCTGAGACTCGTGTTGGCGATAATATTGCACTTGGGAACTATAGAAGACAAAACCGCCTCAGATATAGTAGAAGGTTCATGTTGGAGACACAAAGCATCGGCTTTAGAGTTCTTAGAACCAGGTCTATAAGTGAGCACGTAATTGAAATGAGTGAGGAACAAGGACCAATGAGCTTGCCTGGCGCACAAGCGCTTGGCCTCCCCAATATAGGACAAGTTCTTGTGATCCGTCAAAATAATAACAGGATGCAAGGTCCCTTCCAATAAATGTCTCCACTCCTTTAAAGCCATGATGACCGCTAGTAGTTCCCTGTCACCAATGTCATATCTGCTTTCAGGCCCAGATAATTTCTTGGAAAAAAAAACACATGAATGTAACGGTTTATCCACACCTAACCTTTGAGACAAGATAGCGCCTGAGACTATCTCCCCTAGTTCCCAATCAATAATAGGGTTATGTTTCTTTAACCACGGATACCCCAGGACTATAGGAACAGAAGGAGACGAAATAAGCATAAGAGATATACCCTCCTCGTGTAGGATACCAACAGTCAAGTTAACAGGTATGGTCTCACGAAAAATAACAGGTTCAGATAATGGTCTACCATCTATGGCCTCAACGGCCAAGGGTGTATCCCTTAGCTGGGATGGAATAGAGTGTTTAGTAACAAAAACTTGGTCAATAAAGCTCTCAGCAGCTCCGGAATCTACCAACGCCATAGTTTTTAGTACTCCCTTCTCCCAAGCTAAAGAAACAGGTAGCAGAAGCCTGTGATCTTTATAATTATGTATAGAGGACAAAATAGAAACACCCAAGGCCTGTCCTCTAGAGAAACTTAGGTGCGAGCGTTTCCCGGGCGATTAGGACAATTTAGGCGTAGGTGCCCTCTTACTCCACAATACATACACAACCCCTCCCTTCTCCTGTACTGTCTCTCTTCTTCTGAGAGGCGAGTATTGCCTATCTGCATAGGTTCTGGAAAAGCTGAGGTTGTGGATTCATGACTTTGAAATGAGGGAGCTAGTTTAAAGGAAGGTCTACGGGTTCTATCTCGAGTGTTCTGCCTCTCTCTTAAACGTTCATCAATACGAGAAATAAAAGAAATTAAATCCTCCAAATTTTCAGGAAGCTCTCTTGTAGCAACCTCGTCTAGAATTTCATCTGATAATCCGTTTAAAAATACGTCTATATAAGCCTGTTCATTCCACTTAACGTCTGCCGCCAAGGACCTGAACTCTAGTGCATAATCCACAAGGGTTCGGTTATCTTGTCTAAGGCGCAACAATAATCTAGCTGCATTGACCTTTCTACCTGGAGAGTCAAAAGTTCTTCTAAAAGCAGCGACAAAGGCATTATAATTATAGACTAACGGGTTATCATTCTCCCACAATGGATTGGCCCATCTCAGAGCCTTATCAATGAGTAGTGTGATAATGAATCCAACCTTCGCCCTATCTGTAGGGTAGGAGCGGGGTTGTAATTCGAAATGAATACCTATCTGGTTTAAAAAAACACGACACTTATCCGGAGAGCCACCATAACGTACAGGAGGAGTAATACGGGAAGAAGCACCTACTGTGGCTACCTCTAGACCTGAACTTACAGGGGAGATGGATGTAGTACGCATCTCTTCTGGTTGATTATTAGAACGAGATAATAAAGCCTGCAGCGCTAGAGCCATCTGATCCACTCTATGATCCATGGCCTCAAATCTAGAGTCGGAAGAACCAACCTGAGTGTTTGTACCTGCAGGATCCATTGGCCCTGTCGTAATGTCAGGATCGGGACAGGGATCAAACACGCAAAGTACAAACAGGAGGTAGGTACGTATACCGGACCTTAGAATGGCTGGACTAACGTAAGGAGTAAGCAAAGAATGGTCTAGAGACAAGCCGAGGTCGAGGGAACGAGAGAGCAGATAAGTGAGAGACAAGCCGAGTCAAAGGGTAATAGAGGTAAGCAGGATAGAACAAACAAGCCGGGTCAAAACCAAAGAGACAAATAGATAACAAGAGCACTGAGTGACTAGACAAGCTAGAACCACGACAGGGCAATGAACAAATGCATAAAGCCCTACTTTATACCCTGGTTCTAGATAGGTAATCACGCCCCCGACGAGTCCTGATTCGTGGTCGGGACTTGATTGACAGGTCGGAACGGATTGTCGTCATGACGTCGGCTACTGAGCGCCGCGTCATAAAAGGAAGCGGGTCCCTCGCGGCCGGCGTGTAAACGGCCGAGAGAACTGCGAGGAACGAGTGAGTCAACCCCTCTAAGAGGATGAACGTCTAAGTATCTCACCTCCTCTGAGGTAGAGACAACAGGTACCCTGACACATAGCCACTTAACATTTAATCCAATTAATGATGTTTATTTGTTATTATCTGATATTCAATGATGATGTCATTTTGGTCTTATAAGGGCCCGCAAGCCTGTTTTTTGCCCAGATGCCATTAAATTTTCTGAAGTGCTTTTAACCTGAACTCCATGTGTCAGTGTGAACTTACTTCTGCGTATACGCAATTTAATCATCTCAGATTTGGACAGGAACAGATAGACATTTAAACATATTTGTTTATTTCTAAATTAATCTACATCAATTGCATAGATACTCAGTATTATGATACAGAGCGACATGTTTATTATCAGCGTATAGATACTCAGTATATTTATATATAGCAACATGTTTATTATCAGTGTATAGATACTCAGTATTATTATACAGAGCGACATGTTTATTATCAGTGTATAGATACTCGGTATTATTATACAGAGCGTTATGTTTATTATCAGTGTATAGATACTCGGTATCATTATACAGAGCAACATGTTTATTATCAGCGTATAGATACTCTGTATTATTATACAGCGACATGTTAATTATCAGTGTATAGATACTCAGTATTATTATATAGTGCAACATGTTTATTATCAGCATATAGATACTCGGTATCATTATACAGAGCGACATGTTTATTATCAGCGTATAGATACTCAGTATTATACAGAGCGACATGTTTATTATCAGTGTATAGATATTCCGTATTATTATACAGAGCAACATGTTTATTATCAGCGTATAGATACTCGGAATCATTATACAGAGCGACATGTTTATTATCAGTGTATAGATACTCCGTATTATACAGAGCGACATGTTTATTATCAGTGTATAGATACTCCGTATTATTATACAGAGCAACATGTTTATTATGAGTGTATAGATACTCAGTATATTTATATAGAGCAACATGTTTATTATCAGCGTATAGATACTCAGTATTATTATACAGAGCAACATGTTTATAATCAGCGTATAGATACTCAGAATTATACAGATCCACATATTTATTATCAGTGTATAGATACTCAGAATTATTATACAGAGCGACAGGTTTATTATCAGCGTATAGATACTCAGTATTACTATAAAGAGCGACATGTTTATTATCAGTGTATAGATACTCCGCATTATACAGAGCAACATGTTGATTATCAGTGTATAGATACTCAGTATTATTATACAGAGCGACATGTTTATTATCAGTGTATAGATACTCAGTATTATTATACAGAGCAACATGTTTATTATCAGCGTATAGATACTAATGATTATTATACAGAGCGACATGTTTATTATCAGCGTACAGATACTCGGTATCATTATACAGAGCGACATGTTTATTATCAGCGTATAGATACTCAGTATTATTATACATAGCGACATGTTTATTATCAGTGTATAGATACTCAGTATTATTATACAGAGCGATATGTTTATTATCAGCGTATAGATACTCTGTATTATTATACAGAGCGACATGTTTATTATCAGTGTATAGATACTCAGTATTATTATACAGAGCGACATGTTTATTATCAGCGTATAGATACTCTGTATTATGATACAGCGACATGTTAATTATCAGTGTATAGATACTCAGTATTATTATACAGAGCGACATGTTTATTATCAGTGTATAGATACTCAGTAATATTATACAGAGCGACATGTTTATTATCAGCGTATAGATACTCAGTATTATTATACATAGCGACATGTTTATTATCAGTGTATAGATACTCTGTATTATTATACAGAGCGACATGTTTATTATCAGCGTATATATACTCAGTATTATTATACAGAGCGACATGTTTATTATCAGCGTATAGATACTCAGTATTATTAGACAGAGCGACATGTTTATTATCAGCGTATAGATACTCAGTATTATTATACAGAGCGACATGTTTATTGTCAGCATATAGATACTCCGTATTATACAGAGCGACGTGTTTATTATCAGCGTATAGATACTCAGTATTATTATACAGAGCGACATGTTTATTATCAGCGTATAGATACTCAGTATTATTATACAGAGCAACATGTTTATTATCAGCGTATAGATACTCTGTATTATTATACAGAGCGACATGTTTATTATCAGTGTATAGATACTCAGTATTATTATACAGAGCGACATGTTTATTATCAGCGTATAGATACTCTGTATTATTATACAGCGACATGTTAATTATCAGTGTATAGATACTCAGTATTATTATACAGAGCGACATGTTTATTATCAGCGTTTAGATACTCAGTATTATTATACAGAGCGACATGTTTATTATCAGTGTATAGATACTCCGTATTATTATACAGAGCAACATGTTTATTATCAGCGTATAGATACTCAGTATTATTATACAGAGCGACATGTTTATTATCAGTGTATAGATACTCAGTATTATTATACAGAGCAACATGTTTATTATCAGCGTATAGATACTCAGTATTATTATACAGAGCGACATGTTTATTATCAGTGTATAGATACTCTGTATTATTATACAGAGCGACATGTTTATTATCAGCGTATATATACTCAGTATTATTATACAGAGCGACATGTTTATTGTCAGCATATAGATACTCGGTATTATACAGAGCGACGTGTTTATTATCAGCGTATAGATACTCAGTATTATTATACAGAGCAACATGTTTATTATCAGTGTATAGATACTCAACATTATTATACAGACTAGGGACTACATTATTATGTGGATACTGTGGTGTATACCAGCAGTCCCCTCTAGGGGAGCTTTGCATAATGCACAGTTTGTCCCTAGCCAGCTCCTGTAGTAAGTGTGCAAGGCATGCTGGGATGGATACACCCCCTAGATTTGCTCTCTTCCCAGTGTGTGTATGGAGTTCGGCCATGTTGGGTGTATGTTACAGCAGGAATGTGTATATCAACAAAGGGATCGAACATAATATGTGACTTGTGATCAATAAATCCTGGCTGATTAATAGACGGTATGTTATTGTAAGTCAGCTATCAACAAACATAACAGGTACTCGGTATCATTATACAGAGCGACATGTTTATTATCAGCGTATAGATACTCAGTATTATTATACAGAGCGACATGTTTATTATCAGTGTATAGATACTCAGTATTATTATACAGAGCGACATGTTTATTATCAGTGTATAGATACTCAGTATTATTATACAGAGCGACATGTTTATTATCAGTGTATAGATACTCGGATCATTATACAGAGCAACATGTTTATTATCAGCGTATAGATACTAATGATTATTATACAGAGCGACATGTTTATTATCAGCGTACAGATACTCGGTATCATTATACAGAGCGACATGTTTATTATCAGTGTATAGATACTCCGTATTATTATACAGAGCAACATGTTTATTATGAGTGTATAGATACTCAGTATATTTATATAGAGCAACATGTTTATTATCAGCGTATAGATACTCAGTATTATTATACAGAGCAACATGTTTATAATCAGTGTATAGATACTCAGAATTATTATACAGAGCGACAGGTTTATTATCAGTGTATAGATACTCTGCATTATACAGAGCAACATGCTTATTATCAGCGTATAGATACTCAGTATTATTATACAGAGCGACATGTTTATTATCAGTGTATAGATACTCAGTATTACTATACAAAGAGACATGTTTATTATCAGTGTATAGATACTCAGTATTATTATACAGAGCGACATGTTTATTATCAGCGTATAGATACTCAGTATTATTATACAGAGCGACATGTTTATTATCAGCGTATAGATACTCAGTATATTTATATATAGCAACATGTTTATTATCAGCGTATAGATACTCATTATTATTATACAGAGCGACATGTTTATTATCAGTGTATAGATACTCTGTATTATTATACAGTGACATGTTAATTATCAGTGTATAGATACTCAGTATTATTATATAGTGCAACATGTTTATTATCAGCATATAGATACTCGGTATCATTATACAGAGCGACATGTTTATTATCAGTGTATAGATACTCCGTATTATACAGAGCGACATGTTTATTATCAGTGTATAGATACTCCGTATTATACAGAGCGACATGTTTATTATCAGTGTATAGATACTCCGTATTATACAGAGCGACATGTTTATTATCAGTGTATAAATACTCCGTATTATTATACAGAGCGACATGTTTATTATGAGTGTATAGATACTCAGTATATTTATATATAGCAACATGTTTATTATCAGCGTATAGATACTCAGAATTATACAGATCCACATATTTATTATCAGTGTATAGATACTCAGAATTATTATACAGAGCGACAGGTTTATTATCAGCGTATAGATACTCAGCATTACTATAAAGAGCGGCATGTTTATTATCAGTGCATAGATACTCCGCATTATACAGAGCGACATGTTTATTATCAGTGTATAGATACTCAGTATTATTATTCAGCGACATGTTTATTATCAGCGTATAGGTACTATGTATTATTATACAGAGCAACATGTTTATTATCAGTGTATAGATACTCTGTATTACTATACAAAGAGACATGTTTATTATCAGCGTATAGATACTCAGTATTATTATACAGAGCGACATGATTATTATCAGCGTATATATACTCAGTATTATTATACAGAGCGACATGTTTATTATCAGTGTATAGATACTCAGTATTATTATACAGAGCAACATGTTTATTATCAGCGTATAGATACTCAGTATTATTATACTGAGCTACATGTTTATTATCAGCGTATAGGTACTCAATATTATTATACAGACACGGGACTACATTATTATGTGGATACTGTGGTGTATACCAGCAGTCCCCTCTAGGGGAGCTTTGCATAATGCATAGTTTGTCCCTAACCAGCTCCTGTAGTAAGTGTGCAAGGCATGCTGGGATTGGCACACCCCTTAGATTTGCACTCTCTTCCCAGTGTGTGCATGGAGTTCGGCCATGTTGGGTGTATGTTACAGCAGGAATGTGTATATCAACAAAGGGATCGAACATAATATGTGACTTGTCATCAATAAATCCTGGCTGATTGATAGACGGTATGTTATTGTAAGTCAGCTATCATCAAACATAACAGGTACTCGGTATCATTATACAGAGCAACGTGTTTATTATCAGCGTATAGATACTCAGTATCATTATACAGAGCAACGTGTTTATTATCAGTGTATAGATACTCAGTATTACTATACAAAGAGACATGTTTATTATCAGCGTATAGATACTCAGTATTATTATACAGAGCGACATGATTATTATCAGCGTATAGATACTCAGTATGATTATACAGAGCGACATGTTTATTATCAGTGTATAGATACTCCGTATTATTATACAGAGCGACATGTTTATTATCAGTGTATAGATATACCATATTATACAGAGCGACATGTTTGTTATCAGTGTATAGATACTCTGTATTACTATAAATAGCTACATGTTTATCAGCGTATAGATACTCAGTATTATTATACAGAGTGACATGTTTGTTATCAGTGTATAGATACTCAGTATTATTATACAGAGCAACGTATTTATTATCAGTGTATAGATACTCAGTATTATTATACAGAGGGACATGTTTATTATCGGTGTATAGATACTCAGTATTATTATACAGAGCGACATGTTCATTATCAGCGTATAGATACTCAGTATTATTATACAGAGCGACGTATTTATTATCAGTGTATAGATACTCATTATTATTATACAGAGCGACATGTTTATTATCAGCGTATAGATACTCAGTATTATTATACAGAGCGACATGTTTATTATCAGCGTATAGATACTCAGTATTATTATACAGAGCGACATGTTTATTATCAGTGTATAGATACTCAGTATTATTATACAGAGCGACATGTTTATTATCAGTGTATAGGTACTCCGTATTATTATACAGAGCGACATGTTTATTATCAGTGTATAGATACTCAGTAGTATTATACAGAGCGACATGTTTATTATCAGTGTATAAATACTCAGTATTATTATACAGAGCGACATTTATTATCACTGTATAGATACTCAGTATTATTATACAAAGTGCCATTTATTATCACTGTCTAGATACTCAGTAATATGTTACAGAGCGACATGTTTATTATCAGTGGATAGATGCTCAGTATTATTATTAGGGATCGACCGATTATCGTTTTTACCGATATTATCGGCCGATATTCTGTATTTTCGACAATATCGGTATCGGCCAATAGAGATACCGATATTGACGATAATACCTCCTAGGACCGCTGGGCCCATTACAAGCCCGGTGGTCCTGGGGGGGGGGGGGGGGCGGCAGCAATCTGTTACTTACCTCCCAGTAGCTCCCTTCTGCTCCCTGTGTAAATCTCGCGAGACCCGTGGCTGCAGAGCGTTGCCACGGGTTACCATGGGAATGCTCCGCGCGGCATGCAGGCCGCTAGATTTACACTGGGGAGCTGGAGGAGCTGCTGGGAGGTAAGTAACAGCTTGCTGCCGCCCCCCCCCCACTGCTCAGCCCATACCACTGGACTACCAGGTATTGCTATAGCCCCCCTCCCTGGCCAGGCAACAAGCAGACAGGGGGGACTAAAAAATTAAATAATAAAACATATAAATATTAAAAATAAAATTAAAATAAAAAGTGCCCCCGCCCATTTTACACAAATTACCTCCCTACACACACACACCCACCCACCCACTGCATTCATTATATACACACACACCCACCCACTGCATTCATTATATATACACACACACACACACCCACTGCATTCATTATACACACACACACACATTATATACACACACACCCACTGCATTCATTATATATATATACATACACACACACACCCACTGCATTCATTATACACACACACACACACACACACACACACACACTGCATTCATTATATACACACACCCCCACTGCATTCATTATATACACACACACCCCACTGCATTCATTATACACACACCCCACTGCATTCATTATACACACACCCCACTGCATTCATTATATACACACACACCCCACTGCATTCATTATATACACACACACACACACCCACTGCATTCATTATACACACACACACACACACACACACACCCACTGCATTCATTATACACCCACTGCATTCATTATATACACACACACACACACACACACACGCCCACTGCATTCATTATATATATATACACACACACACACCCACTGCATTCATTATATATACACACACACACACCCACTGCATTCATTATATATACACACACACACACCCACTGCATTCATTATATATACACACACACACACACACACCCACTGCATTCATTATATATACACACACACACACACCCACTGCATTCATTATATATATATATATACACACACACACACACACACACACACACACACACACCCACTGCATTCATTATATATACACACACACTGCATTCATTATATATATATATATATATATATATATATATATATATATACACACACACACACACACACACACACACACACACACACACACACACTGCATTCATTATACACACACACACGCTGCATTCATTATATACACACACACACACTGCATTCATTATATACACACACACTGCATTCATTATATACACACACACACACACACACACACACACACTGCATTCATTATACACACACACACACTGCATTCATTATACACACACACACACACTGCATTCATTATACACACACACACACACACACTGCATTCATTATATACACACACACACACACTGCATTCATTATATACACACACACACACACACTGCATTCATTATATACACACACACACACACACACACACACACTGCATTCATTATATACACACACACACACACATACTGCATTCATTATATATATATACACACACACACACTGCATTCATTATATATATACACACACACGCTGCATTCATTATATACACACACACACACACACGCTGCATTCATTATATACACACACACACACGCTGCATTCATTATATATACACACACACACACTGCATTCATTATATATACACACACACACACTGCATTCATTATATATATACACACACACACTGCATTCATTATATACACACACACACACACACTGCATTCATTATATACACACACACACACTGCATTCATTATATATATACACACACACACACACACACACTGCATTCATTATATATACACACACACACACACACTGCATTCATTATATATACACACACACACACACACACACTGCATTCATTATATATACACACACACACACACACACACACTGCATTCATTATATACACACACACACACACACACACTGCATTCATTATATATATACACACACACACTGCATTCATTACACACACACACACACACTGCATTCATTACACACACACACACACACACTGCATTCATTATATACACACACACACACACACTGCATTCATTATATACACACACACACACACACACACTGCATTCATTATATACACACACACACACACACACACACACACACACACACACACACACACACTGCATTCATAAGCGCATAAGAGTGTGATCCGGGGGGTCTTAATCAAATAGGGGGCTAGATGTAAAAAGGAACGAGCCGAAGAAATTAAAAGGCTTGTAAAAAAATTGGATATATTGTAGTCTATGCATAAGCAATCTCCAACTGAAGAAAATTTTAAATGTTTATCGGCAAATAGATCTAAGCTGAGATCATTATTGACATGTGAGGCCCAAAGAGCGGTCCAGCTGACACAAAGTACAATCTACACACATGGGGATAAAAGTGGGAAATTCTTAGCTAAAGCCTTAAAAGTAAAGTTACAAAAAACATATATACCCAAAATGAAAGACACACAAGGTAAAATCTGTAATACTACGGAGGAAATAGCAAACACTTTTAGGAATTATTACAAAGACCTTTACAACTTAAAACCCCTTGAGAAGACCCCATATGAAGTTTTACACTGTGTGTCATACTCATACATGTAGTGCCACTGTTGTGATATTTATCATGATTACTAGGGAATTGCTCCCTATATTGGCTTCAATTGTTTAACCTGTAGCGTTATGTCTATTTATACACTACCTTTGCCAGTATATCTGCTGTACGGTACTATATCAGTGATCACTGTGATCAGAGGGCTCTTTGATCAGACTGACTTTTTTTTTTTAGGGTTATTTTTTTCAAAACTTAAAAATAACCCTTTCAGTACTGATCGCAGCTGCCTATACTGTGATCAGTACATTTATTTTATTTTTGAGGGTGGGTAGTGCGTGTTAGGCAGGTAGTTAATTAATTAGCCCCTTTCACTTAATTAATTTTTCCCCCTAGAATGGCACGTCGCTACTCAGCCGAGGAGGCGTATGCCATTCTGGCAGGCAGTGATAGTGACACTCTGCAAGACAGTGACACTATCACTGCCTCTGACATTGAGCCTCTGAGTGAGACCTCAAGTGATGGTGCCCCACCACCACTCACAAGAGGACGCTCAGAATGCCCAATGCCAGAGGGAGACTGGGTGCCTTCAAACATGATGGCACCAGAAATACCGCCGTTCACTGTTACACCTGGCATCACTGTAACAGTGGACGACTGCGAGCCAATTAGTTTTTTTGAGCTCTTTATGTCTAATGATGTATTTGAGCTCATGGCTCAGCAAACAAATTTGTTTGCTATGCAGTATCTCTCTGCACATCCGGGGTCCCATCATAATCGCAGGAATATGTGGAGACCCACGGATGTCGCAGAGATGAAGCGGTTTTGGGCTTTAACCCTAATGATGGGTATTGTTAAAAAGCCCAGTATCAGGTCCTACTGGAGCAAGCAATGCATCCTGGCTACACCTCTTTTCCTTTTGGTTATGCAGAGTGTAACGGAGCTCCGTGTACCCCGACCGAGTACCCTCCGTTGATGGATGCTCCTAGCGCTCTCAGAGGACTCCAAGCACTGCAGACGACACCACAACCACCGCAGGCTCCACAACCGCCGTAGCTTAACTGGAGCCGCGCCGTCTTCCTTCCACCCTGGATCGGCTTCTGTCCTCCAGGACCGTGTGGGGAAGACCTCTCCTCCAGGAGAGCGTATCTGGAACAAGCTCTTAAAAGAGCTAAGTGATTAAGAGCTCAGGGGAATATGCAGAGCATAGCAATCCCCAGTGTGATATAGCAGTTCCCTCCAATAACGAGACACGGCTACGTATTGAGGGTCAGAAGAGGTCTGAGGACTGGAACACCCAGCCTGCTTTTTATTAGGATCAGGTACATACCGGACACTCCCATGGGGAGGATGAAATTGACCAATCACATGCATGGTAACACCCCCACGTCTCCTCCCCTCAGATAAGCACATAACCCAATTAAAACATACATTATTTTACCCAAGTTCTGGATGTACCCCAAAACCAGGGGGTACAGCTTTAAATCTGGTATCCCCAAATAGCCCTTGTTCAGGGGAACAGTCTGTCCAAAAATCAGCCCATTCGGATGGATGGTTCGGGAGATACAGGGCTCCAAAGTTTTGACCGACCGCACAGACCAACTAGCCGAAAATAGTTCCATGAGTTTTGGCCTTGCGGTCGGTCTCCGTTCGCACAGTAAAATAGACGAAATTCTTGCCATCCATTCGCATCTTTGTGGTCGCTAGAATCCCCATACTAAGTTAAGTATAACTACCGAACGGCCGGTCGTTCGGTAGTTTCCGTGCGAAGTTCTGGATGTCTGGAGGTCTTAGCGGTATTCGCCTGTTTGTGCTTCCGTTTTCAGTTCCATGCGTTCACAGGCAAACACCGCTGTTCGCACGCAAGATGGCCGCGAACACGTGGAAAAGTCCCGAAATGGCGGCCACCTATTCAGAGCACAAAGAATTCGCATGAAATCATACGAACGGCTGTATTCTCCAGTAATGGCATTCTCATGTAATATATTCGCCTAAATCCCCTGGCTGTTAGGTTATATTAGCAGTCCAAACCCACAGCATAGATAAAGGGAAAAAGACAGTCTAATACAAGTCCATATGCCTGAATACAGGGTTTGCAGTGCAATATAGTCCAGGACCATAGTCGCAGGGGAGGAGGCGGGCAAGCAGGCCTCTCCAGGACAAAGTGGCGAAGGGCACCTCGTCACACAGAGGGATCGCTATCTGCGACTGCTGCGATTCCTTCATTTTAATGACAACTCACTGTGTCCCCCTAGAAATGACCCACTGTTTGACAGGCTCTATAAAATTCGGCCCTTTATCCAACTCCTGTCAGACAGATTTTCTGAAAATTATATCCCCGAGAAAGATATTTCAATTGACGAGTCCCTTATGAAATTCAAAGGTCGACTGCTATTAAAGCAATACATTCCCTCTAAGCGGTCCCGATATGGCGTTAAATTTTATAAATGATGCGAATCCTGTACTGGTTACACATGGGCGTTTCGCATTTACCAGGGGAAGGATAGCCATCTTGACCCACCAGGGTGCCCTGATTCTGTGGGTACAAGTGGCAAGATTGTTTGGGATCTAATCCTTCCCTTGTTAAATAAGGGATAGGCTATGGGTTGACAATTATTATACCAGTGTACCGTTATTTAAAAATTTATATTACTTTGAAACCCTAGCCTGTGGCACAGTGAGAGAATCGCAGGGGTTTCCCCCAAACCCTGGCAAGAGGCAGAAGTAGTAGAGGTTCCTATTCAGCTCTCTGCCAGGATGAGTTGCTTGCCCTTCGTTTCACAGATAGGAAGGATGTATACATGCTGTCTACAATGCATGACGAAAGTACAGTGCCAGTGTCTGTGAGAGGTAGCACTGAGCGTCTGGAAAAGCCGAAGTGCATTGTAGACTACAGCAAGTTTATGGGGGGAGTAGACTTGACTGACCAATGCATACAGCCCTATCTAGTGAACCGGAAAAGTAGGACCTGGTACAAGAAAATTGCAATCTACGTGACCCAGATTGCAATTTTCAATGCCTATGTCCTCTATAAAAAAAGAGGTCATAGGTAAGCCCTGCCCTTTCATAGACTTCACTCTTAGCCTTTTGTCTCATTTATTATTTACCCAGCCCCCCAATCCCACTTTGGGATCAGAAGATCTCCAAAGACTTTGTGGCAAACACTTCCCTTCCCGAATCCCTGCCACCGCCCGTAAAATAAATACCCAAAAAAGGTGCCGTGTTTGCTACACAAAAGGAGTCCGAAAGGACTCTAGTTATTATTGCCCAACCTGCCCATCTCAACCCGGCCTCTGCATAGCAGACTGTTTCAAAGTCTACCATATAGAGCTGAACTTCTAAATCACTCTGTATGGGACTTTGGCAGTTTGCTTGATTTCCCTGGATTACTGACCTCGGCTTGTCCTGACTATGCTTTGTTAGCTGCCTGTACCGACCCATTGGCTTGCTTTACCAACTACTCTTACTTCTGGATTCCCCTGACCTTGGCCTGTCCCTGTTTACGCTAGCCATTCTAAAGTGGCTACACCAAACAACTCAAATTACTACAATTGTAGTATTTGAAATGTGCCTTCACAAAAAAAAGCAAAAAACTAATCACAGGGTTAATGCTACAGTATCTGAGTCAAAGATCTATCTGCCTCTCTCTGCCTTCAGATCAAAGTGTATGTGGGGGTACTGTTCTATTCCTGTGGTATAATAAAAACCTTGAAACATTTTACATGTGTTGTATTCAGAAGACCGTGTTCAATCAAAATACTGAGGTTTTAGTGCACTAACTAATACCAGGATTATGACATTTCTAGTGAAAATCCAATTTATGTGATTAAAAAGACAAAACTAAAAGTAGAAATTGCTACATGGGCCCAGCATTTCTGTTAAAATGGCTAGACCAAACATCTCAAGGTCTGCATTTTGTTGTACTCTGGGTTGCCTACTTTTGAAAATGGTATGCCATAACGGTGGAAATTTTATTACCCAGGCTGCCATGCTCTCTGAATTGCCACATAGGCCCAGAATATCACTTTGCCAAATTTCCAACTTTGAAATCTAATATTTTGTCCCCGTGACTACCCCCCAAAAAACTAAAAATCTGGTACATGGGGGTACTGTTATATTTAGGAGACAATGTTATAGTGAGGCTTTGTTCCAAGAACTCATACCAGGAATAGGAAATGTCCTGTGAAAAGTGAGTTCATGTGTGGAAAAAAAATCACAAATAAATCTATTATCGTTATGTGGGCCCTTCATTTCTGATAAAGTGGTTAGACCAAACATCTTAAAATGCACCATTTGAAATACTCTGGGTTGCCTACTTTTGAAAATGGTATGCCATAATAGTGGAAATGTTATTACCCAGGCTGCCATGCTCTCTCAAAGGCAAGATAGGCCCAGAAAATCGCTTTGCCAATTTTCAATGTTGAAAACCAAAAATGGACAGGCGGATATTTGACCCTGTAACTTTTCAAAACCCCATAAAACCTATACATGGGGGGTACCATGGCGCTCGTGAGACATCACTGAACAGAACTAGGAGTGTTTCAGGGCAGTAAACTATATACTAACAATAATATTATCAGTGAAAGTACAGATTTTATGTGAAAAATGAAAAAAAAAAAAAAACAAACGCTAACTTTGGCTAGGGTTTGTGCCCAAGTGGCTACTACAAAAGACTGGGCATACCCCATTTTGAATACCCTGGGATGTCTACTTTTTCAAATGGTATGCCATGATGGGGGTAATTTTCATTTCTGGGCTGCTATATGTCTCAAAGGCAACCTAGGCCACGCAAACCAAATTTCTATGTAGAAAATAAAATAATGGACAAGCCGTATATTTGACCCTATAACTTTCCAAAACCCCAAAAAACCTAAACATGGGGGTTACTGTTTTAATCGTGAGACATTTCTGAATACAAATATTATGTTTTATTGCAGGAAAACCGAACAGTATTCTGACATTAACAGTTAAATTGCCATGCTGAAATTGAAAAATAACAAGATTTCTTTAATTTTTCAAGTTTTTTAGATTTTATTCATATAAAATGGAGTTCCATATGTGAATGTTTGTTGTAGTCGGGGACAAAAGCCGTAAACATGATAAGTTAGATATATGAGCAAGTCGGTTGTAGTGTGCCGAAACCGACGTATCGGGTAGGCCTGTAATAAAAGAGGGCCCACCTGTAATAGTAATATGTAGAAGGGGAGAGGTGGGAGGGATGAACCAGGCAGCATCAGCCCTGTGGTGTAGGGGGCCTGAGTTTAAATAGCCGGGTAACCCCTCCCACAACTTCAGGCTACGCCTTCCAATTTGTAGTCGGGGACAAAAGCCGTAAACATGATAAGTTAGATATATGAGCAAGTCGGTTGTAGTGTGCCGAAACCGACGTATCGGGTAGGCCTGTAATAAAAGAGGGCAAAAAGTTGAATAAGATACCTTATTACACATCTTTACGTTGCAAGATTCATAACGGCTTGTCCTACTCAAATCTAGCTCTGGTTGTGGTATGTATCTAGTATTATACTGTGGATTTCCAGCGTCCTAATGTTTATGGTGTGAGCAGGGAAATTTTTCTGGAAGCAGCTGATGCTGCCCTGATTCTGGAGGAATGTCCCGAAAAGGCATTGGGGTTGAGTCCCCGCCTAGTTAAGAGGGTTCTGAGGTACATTATGAATTTAGCTGTAGTGAGTGGTTTGCCCTGCAGTTAAATAGGGGCATATTGAGATTTGGTCCTGTGAGTGATAACCTGTAAAGGTCTGACATTTTGACCGGCACCTTATTGCCCGTAGGATTGTCCCTACGTATTACATATGGCAAGAGGATGTGAACTGTTTGGTACCAGGATGGGCACTTAAGACATGGTGTAGCCAGCCAGGTAAGTTTTGTAGTGTTACGAGAGATTTTATAAATTGTGTGGGCAAAAAGGAGAGGAGTGTCGCAATGGTGACTAGTGAACGAATATCGGTTTTATGGTAATCGGTGGTAAACTTGTTGTAAAGGTGAAATGTCTATTGTATGCTTGTGATGTATAATCAGAGAGGGCAGCTCAATCCAGAAATCTGCCAAATGCCATGAGGCGAGTTAGTGCAGTATTAAGCCATGGAATGTGGGTATAGCCAGCTGCTTTATTGTCAGAAAATCACTTGACTTCCCCTATCCGATCATACCTCCCCAGGCCTTGTAGGCGGCCACTATGGGGCAGATTCCAAAGAAATGTTGACGAGGAATAGAAATTCTTTTTTTTTTTTTTTTTTTTTTAAGAGTCTCAACTGGCCAGGCAACTCAGAACCAAAAGTCACCAAATTGGCTGTGAAATCAGTGTGTGCAGACGCATTGGTCCATGTAACTGGGAAATGATGAGAAATGGCGGGAATAACCTGGACCCCAATTCAATGTGGTATGAACCTGAGCCATATGTGTAGGTCTGCTTACAACTAGTGCCAGAATGCAACTGTCGGTGGGAAGAAGACTCAGCGGTCGGGAAATAAATGTGCAGAATAATTCTCATGGCAAACCTCAATGTGCCCAGTAGGACTGTAGATCCATTCTCCCCCCACCCTCCCCGCTTGTTCTTCAGAAGGAAAGGTTCCCAGGACTCCGATGCGCTGTACCTTCTCTGTAGGTGGACATGTTCTGTAGCTTATTAGTGTCAAGATGAATGCCTAAGAAGGTCAGTTTGTGAAAGTGGAACCCATAGTGAGGAAAAGTGCCATTGTCTTGTGAATACTAACCAAAGCGGAGTGAGGGTGTTCTATCATGAGGAAGTTATCTAAGATAACCGGTGACTGCAGGACATTCGCTAATATTGAGTGTTAGTCAACATAGTGTGTTAGAAAATAAGATAAACAGCTTGGGGTTACTCTTTGCTCTAAAAGTTACACGTGTGGGAAATTCATGACAATCCCTCCATAAAATGCCATTAACATGCCCTTGGGATGGCTGAATAGGTAGAAGCTTGGAGGCATAGGAAATGTCTGTCTTGCCCACCCAAGCTCTGGTCAACCCCTTTGGCATAGTGCTGGGAGAATTCCTTAGAGGAAATCAATGAGTTGAGGCTAGGGGTGGGTAATTAATATGGTTGAATACCTTCTTAAGCAACGTGATTGTGTTGCGGGGTCTATTAATGCAGACAGAAGGTTCTGACATTCGTGAATGCCGGACAGGAGTGTGACCAGACCTGTGTGGAACTGGTGTGTGGAAACCTTGATGTAGAAGTCGACTGAGTGACAGAAAGGCTGTGCTTAGAGGTAAAACTCCAGGTTGTTGATGCAAACCTTCTCTATGGTGAGGAGAAGTAGAGCCACTTACATCACAAAAGTCTGAAGGCTAGGATGAATTCTGGGATAGTGAGTTTCTGATTGAGTCTGGGATTCTGGTGTATAGAACGACGTACAGATCATCGTAGTAGTAAGACTTGTACTCTAAGACATCGTGGGAGGCAATCAGTAAGGAGACTAAATTAACCTTTCCAGATGTCTTTGCGTATGGTCAGGGACACAAAGTATGAGGGAGTAATAATGTAAACCGATGTGCTAAGGGAGGGATTTGAAAGGATAACATAACCATGAGAGGGATTTGGGAGTCCTGTGGCTGGGATGTGCATCAGTGCCTGTGGAGATTCCAGTCTCTGTAGTCCATCGTTGATGTTATGTATGGAGGCAAGTAGAGTGGATATCAACGGTTTGACTTCATGTGATTTGGACTAGTGGGCAGGGGCCACTGAAAGGTGTGGCAAGAATGTTGGCCTCTTGGGGACTGTAAAAAGAGTCAATATAAGAGGCCATGCTGGGTGAGGCCCTAACTCGTAACCTGGAGAGGTTGATGTGAGGCGTTAGCTATGTGTTGGGCCGAGGGGCGTGTACCTCCATATGCGGATGAAGATGGGTGTTGGCCTCACGGAACTGATAATGATGAGGCTAGTTACTGGCATAGCTGGGTACCAGGCCGATAGCTGACATAGCGGATCCGAGAATGGGACGGGTAATGGGTAGTAGCGAGGTGGGTAAACATACCTTGCTTGGGGTAGAATGTGGTTTCCTTGCCAGAGGAATGAGATATTGGAGAACCTACAGGGAAATGATGGTGGGAGGCAAGTTGGAACTGGAATTGGGCTTGACTTACTGTGAACGAAATACGCCTGTATAATCGGGGTGGTTGTTCTTGAGGCTGGTCTATGAATAGGTAACCTGAGGACATAGAATGGTGGGTACAAGATTCATAGGACATAAATCAAATATCCCTATAAGTGAGTAGGGTGAGGATCCTAGGCCATTACCAGAGACCATGGGGAGTGTTTAACCAATACTGCGACAATAATGGGGGATAGGCAGAGTCATGAGTGACCGCTAATTGGTCCTGTGACTTCTTAAGCTAAAATACATATAGGGGGATATGGAATACCAAGCTATGATGGCAGTTTTGAGCTATCCCGGTAGGACTTAGAATATTTAATTATGGTCGTGCCAGCATGGGAAGGAGGGTGTATGTGTGGGGAATTAAGGATCCCCGGGCGTGGGCCTGTGTACGGCCTGGCAAAGGAATTGCGTGCCAGCGTTGGCTGATGTAACATAGAACAGTTAGAGTGGAGTTGCTGTAGGTTTAGTGATACAAGGGTCGGTTAGGATGATGAACTTGCTTGAGTAGAATATAGCAGCAATGAGTAAATAACCTTTAGTGCATAATACGTGATTATTTTGACGTAGAGTCAGGGGGAACATATGATGGTATGGTAAAGCCTGGTACACTAGGGTTTGTCCCAGGGAACATGACGATACATATGAACATAGGAGTGTGGCGTGTTACAAAAAAGGTTTAGCGAATAGGTGATCGTCCTCCAAATAAGTAATATTCCTATCGTGGGAGCAAGTATACAGATTGGCCATAACACATGGTAACAAATGTGAACGTGATGACTGCCTCAGAACAGTACCAGGTCCATAAGTGATAGAATAAGACATATGCGATATATGATGGTAATGCTATATATGTAGTGAATATTAAATGCTTACCAGAGCTGAATTGGTAATGGGAAACTGACAATATCCATGCACAATCGTAAATAATAACAAGAAACATAGCAAATATAACAGAACTACAGGGGGCATGTAAGGATAACTAGTAGCAGGCTAAAGAACCTGGACATTTCATGTATCAGGGAACAGTGTAAAACTAACGAATTGGTACTATGATTGTGGTGGCCGTTGATGGAAGCATGGAATGGAAGATGGAAGCATGTAATTGAGATAGACTGGAGACTAGTTCGGTAGAAATTTGACGAAAAGAAACTAGCGAATAGGAATGGAACAAAGAGCAGGCAGGAGTAGGTGAACTGACTTAAGTCCTGAACGGGAAAAAGTCCAGAATATACGGTATGTAAAAACGTAAACGTGTGAACAATTGTGTGTTCATGGATTTGGCCCGTACAGGCAGACTCACGGTTCGTGGATTTGACTGGTACAGGAAACAAACGAGAGGTCAGCTATGTGGCTGGAAAGTACCCAGACTTGGTGGACACGGAGGTTTGGTCCAGGAAAAGGCCCGATAAGCCGGTAAGGGGTCTCATAGAGCCAGCGGGAACGAACAGCCAGTTCTGGAGAGGAGGTGAGTAGTCTGACTGCGTGTGGCTGGAACAGCGTGATGGGAGTTGTTGGAGCAGGGAAAACTTGGTCCGATCAGCGTGGGAGTCAATGACCGCATGTGGCTGGAACAGCGTGATGGGAGTTGTTGGAGCTGGGAGAACTTGGTCCGATCGGCGTGGGAGTCTGACCGCATGTGGCTGGAACAGCATGATGGGAGTTGTTGGAGCTGGGAGAACTTGGTCCGATCGGCGTGGGAGTCTGACCGCATGTGGCTGGAACAGCGTGATGGGAGTTGTTGGAGCAGGGAGAACTTGTCCAATCGGCTTGGGAGACTTTGACCGCATGTGGCTGGAACAGCGTGATGGGAGTTGTTGGACCAGGGAGAACTTGGTCCAATCATCGTGGGAGTCTCTTACTGCATGTGGCTGGAACAGCATGATGGGAGTTGTTGGAGCAGAGAGAACTTGGTCCGATCGTCCTGGGAGTCTCTGACCGCATGCGGCTGGAACAGCGTGATGGGAGTTGTTGGAGCAGGGAGAACTTGGACCAATCAGCGTGGAGTCTCTGACCGCATGTGGCTGGAACAGCAGGATGGGAGTTGTTGGAGCAGGGAAAAACTTGGTCCGATTGGCATGGGAGCCACAGTAGGCCCAGACCAGCTTGTTTGGAGTTTTAGGCAGTCTGTGTTGATGACCTTTGAACCGGAAGTAGTCATGAACCAGGCAGCATCAGCCCTGTGGTGTAGGGGGCCTGAGTTTAAATAGCCGGGTAACCCCTCCCACAACTTCAGGCTACGCCTTCCAATATATGAAATGAAAGCTCTGTTTCCCCTGAACAAAATGATATATAATAAGTGTGGGTGCACTTAGTATGAAAGAGGTAAATTATTGTTGAACAGACATATAGTAAAATTCTGTGGTTTGTTTACATTTTTTTTGAATCACAACTTGTACATTTGGCTGCGGTGTTAAGGGGTTAAAGATCTTCAGTTTGCTACATTTAATATACCTCCCCCCTTTTTGGTCATAGTTATTTTCTACTACTTATGGCAATTTTGCCACATACAGGGTGGGATCAGATACTAGTCTATTACCAGCATGATACCAGGGACTCCTTCCCCCAAATCTCCTACAGCTGCTTAGACAGTTCATTTAACATTTATACTGCTGCCTATTTAGACGGCAGGCCTCTTTCCTGCAATGTTGCAAACGTATTCTGGTAGATCTTTGCACATATATTTTTTGTGCACTTGATATACTCTTTGTTCTAATTATAGAGTTTATTTACTTTTGTATTTAGAGATCTTCAGTTTGCTACATTTAATGTATCTCCCCCCTTTTGGTCATAGTTACTTGCTACTATTTATGGCAATTCTGCCACACACATACTTATAGCATTTCTTCTGCCCATATTACTATTATTTTTGGTCGATTCTATCCTATTAGATCCTAATTTTATTACTTGTTTGTTTAGTATTTGTGTGTTTCTCCCCCAAGAGGGATTAATAAAGAGTTTTTCGTTTTTTGCTCTCTGCGCTCCACTTGTATATTTATTATTGCAGAGTAGTTTTTTTCACATAAGGATACAAGGTATTTTTGGGAGGCAGATGGTCTTTAATCTGCAACCCATTAGTCCTATTTTTTCTTAGCTTTATAAGATAATTCCCTTAAAGCATACGAATCCCCAAACATCAGCTGAAGTCTAGAAGAAGGGTACAACAGAACTGGCTTTAATGATCACACACAGGCTTTTATGCAAGTCCCCATGCAAGGGGACATCCCACAGGGAGGGACACAGTATAACCAATCAGTTGCAGTAAAATCTTAAAAAAACAAACACACTACACAAATACACAATGCATCCACTACACAAACACACACAGCTCCCCTATCTAAGCACACTGCATCCACTACATGTGGCATGTATATTTTGTGCGTTCACCTATAGAAATAGTTTATTTTTTCAAAATGGTAAATGTACAGAATATCGGCAAGTTATCGGCTATCGGCCTGAAAGTTCACAGATTATCGGTATCCGCTCTAAAAATTCAATATCGGTCGATCCCTACCAAAAGCACCAAAGCCTGGTTCAATGACCATGGGATTACTGTGCTTGATTGGTGTGGCGAAACCAGCTTCGCCACTGTGAACTGGAGAGGCCTGGCTGCTGGCCTCCTGCCCGCTGACTATGGCCCCTGGACGTGTTGCACTTTAGAAACTATATTTGGGCAGGTAATAATTTGTATTGCTGCTGCTGGCCCTTTAAAAGCAGCGATGGACATATTGGAACTTTTGGGACTACTGTACCTTTAAGACTGTGGAGCGTAGTACAGTAATCCTGCCTTTAATACTTTAATGTCATGTATGTATTGTTGTATGCAGTTAACCTGGGTTATATATATGTACAGCATTCACCTGATTGTTCGGTAGAATCACTCCATTCATTGTATTGAGGAAACTACCGAACAACCAGACCACCCAGGAATAAGTGTGCCTCCAATTACCGTTTGCAACAATGTTGCAAATGGGTAATTGGCAATCAGTGCAGTGTGGTCTTTGTCCTCTGGGTGGCCGCCATTCGGGAAACAAACACGTGGCGGCGGCCATCTTAAACTACCGAACAGCGGTGTTTTGCCGTCGAGTGTCTGGAACTAAAATCGGACACTTGACTAGGCAAACACCGCTGAGACCTCCATACTTCCAGAAATTCGTATAGAAACTACCGAATGACCCGCCGTTCGGTAGAAAGAACCCCACAATCAAGGGAATTCATTCAAACCCTCTCCAGGCTCTATAACACAGGCAATTCGTCTGTTTTCATTCCCTTGTTTGTGACCGACCGCAGGGCCAAAATGCATGGAACTGTTTTCGGATACTTTACCCATGCGGTCGGTCAAATCTTTGGAACCTCATATCTCCCGAACCATTCATCCGAATGACCTGATTCTTGGATATGTTGTCCCCCTGAATAAGGGCTATCAGGGGATACCTGTTTTGGAGGTGTAGCATATGTATTTGGGGTACATCCAGGAATTGGGGAAAAGGGTGTACGGTATAATTATGTTAAGTGCTAATCTAAGGGGAGGAAATGTGGGGGAGGTACATCCATGTGATTGGTTAAATTCATCCTCCCCCTGGGAGTTTCCTGTATGTACTTGTTTGTAATAAAAGCCAGACTGGGTGTCCCAGTCCAGAGTCTTGCTTAACCCTCAAAGCGATGTGTCGTCTCGGTCTTTGGGGGAATGGGATTGTATGCTGACTGCCAAGAGTGTAAGCCGATGTCTGCTTTTCTTGTTAAGCTGTTCCAGTGTTCGTGTGGTTCCAGTCGGGAGAATGGTGTTTGCAGTAACTGTCTGTGCATCTGAAAAGGGGATTATCGCCTAAACTGGGTTTTATCCTCTTGTAAGTGAAACGGTCCGTTACAATTGGTGGCAGCGGTGGGATCGTTCCTACAACCAGAGAGACAGCTACAGACAACACTATTTCTGGATTACAAATTGAGGGCAACGCTAGTATCCGTACAGCGACCCTATCTACAAAGGAACTCAGAAAATGGAGGAGAAGTTGCAGGATAGATTGTACGGTTCCGTACTCCGGAGGTCTAGAGCAATGTCATAAGAGGACATGTTGATGTACAGAGAGACTGCCAGAGCCGAATTGTGGGACGAAGCCCTAGAGGAAGTACAGTATTCACGAGGGGATCAGCGCCGCAGCAGAAGGCAGCGAATTCTGGCTAGAATGGCAGAGCGGATGCCCCTCCTGAGAAAACAGACCACAGAAAAGTGGGTGACTAGACTCGAGATTCTAGTATACGCAGAACTGGGGCTCGACGACGCATACCAGGCGCTACAGTGGTACGCGGCTCAGTGTGTCCCCAGGATGGCAGAGTATGAGTTCCCAGAAGGCGGAGAATACACTGGCCCCGGTCTATTTTGGGATAATAGTGGTGACGAGGACTTTGGGGAAGATGCCGACTATCGTTTTTGGGACCTGTACGGCATCCGGGAGAACATGCTGGGTCTCTTTGGCGCTGTGGACCTCGAGGCAGACCTACGATATTTGGTCACCCAGGAATGGAACCTGGAGGGGGATTACCTGCGACTCATCAATGAGGCCTGGGAAGAGACAACCGGTCCTCCCGCCCAACAGCAACCAGCAGTACCCGAGGTAGCAGAGTTCTTAGACTGGTCCTGTGAGCAACCCCAGGGAGATGAAGGTGTCGTCCTTCCTCCCCAGCGGCAGGCTGAGTTACAGGGGGCAGAGGTTGTTGTTCCTGCCCCCCAGCAGCAAAGTGATGTGCCGGGAGGGCAGTGTGAAGTGAAGGGAGAGGAGAGCAGCGTCCTCCCTCCCCAGCGGCAGTGTGTACCCCAGGGAGATGAAGGTGTCGTCCTTCCTCCCCAGTGGCAGCGTACACCCCAGGGAGATGAAGGTGTCGTCCTTCCTCCCCAGCGGCAGGCTGGGTTACAGGGGGCAGAGGTTGTTGTTCCTGCCCCCCAGCAACAAAGTGATGTGCCAGGAAGGCAGTGTGAGGTGAAGGGAGAGGAGAGCAGCGTCCTCCCTCCCCAGCGGCAGTGTGTACCTCAGGGAGCAGAAGGTGCAATCCTTCCTCCCCAGCGGCAGTGTGTACCCCAGGGAGCAGAAGGTGCCATCCTTTCTCCCCAGCGGAAGTTTGCCATCCAGAGAGAGGAACTTGTTACACCCTCTCCCCCACGGCAACCTAACCCACCAAGGGGAGATGTTAAGCCCCACAACTGTGCAGATGGGACCGTAGTCTCTGCACTTACAGCACAAGGGATAGGGACGGTCGGTCCTGTTCCCCAGCCTCAGTGTGATGGATCCAAAGGGGAGACAGTCGGTCTCCCCCTCCGGCAGTCGAGCGGTGCACCTAAAGGGGAGACAGCCAGTCTCCAGCAACCAGGCGCCCACCAGACTACTCCCGTGGTAGTGCTGGCAACAGGACAGAGTACCGCTGGTCTCTGCCCCCTCAGCAACCCACCAAGGCAACCTACCCGTCTCCCACCCAGCAGTGGTGAAACACCAGAACTTGGACAAAATCCTTTCTCACCCAGATGTAGTAACCGGTTAGTGTGGGTGGGCTGCTCTGTTATTTCTGTTTCGTGGGTGGGTTGCTGGACTAACCAGGGCACTGACCGGCAGAAAGTCAGGTACCCTGTTAGTCTAATTGGCAAAGGGGAGAAATGTGGCGAAACCAGCTTCGCCACTGTGAACTGGAGAGGCCTGGCTGCTGGCCTCCTGCCCGCTGACTATGGCCCCTGGACGTGTTGCACTTTAGAAACTATATTTGGGCAGGTAATAATTTGTATTGCTGCTGCTGGCCCTTTAAAAGCAGCGATGGACATATTGGAACTTTTGGGACTACTGTACCTTTAAGACTGTGGAGCGTAGTACAGTAATCCTGCCTTTAATACTTTAATGTCATGTATGTATTGTTGTATGCAGTTAACCTGGGTTATATATATGTACAGCATTCACCTGATTGTTCGGTAGAATCACTCCATTCAATGTATTGAGGAAACTACCGAACAACCAGACCACCCAGGAATAAGTGTGCCTCCAATTACCGTTTGCAACAATGTTGCAAATGGGTAATTGGCAATCAGTGCAGTGTGGTCTTTGTCCTCTGGGTGGCCGCCATTCGGGAAACAAACACGTGGCGGCGGCCATCTTAAACTACCGAACAGCGGTGTTTTGCCGTCGAGTGTCTGGAACTAAAATCGGACACTTGACTAGGCAAACACCGCTGAGACCTCCATACTTCCAGAAATTCGTATAAAAACTACCGAATGACCAGCCGTTCGGTAGAAAGAACCCACAAACAAGGGAATTCATTCAAACCCTCTCCAGGCTCTATAACACAGGCAATTCGTCTGTTTTCATTCCCTTGTTTGTGACCGACCGCAGGGCCAAAATGCATGGAACTGTTTTCGGATACTTTACCCATGCGGTCGGTCAAATCTTTGGAACCTCATATCTCCCGAACCATTCATCCGAATGACCTGATTCTTGGATATGTTGTCCCCCTGAATAAGGGCTATCCGGGGATACCTGTTTTGGAGGTGTAGCATATGTATTTGGGGTACATCCAGGAATTGGGGAAAAGGGTGTACGGTATAATTATGTTAAGTGCTAATCTAAGGGGAGGAAATGTGGGGGAGGTACATCCATGTGATTGGTTAAATTCATCCTCCCCCTGGGAGTTTCCTGTATGTACTTGTTTGTAATAAAAGCCAGACTGGGTGTCCCAGTCCAGAGTCTTGCTTAACCCTCAAAGCGATGTGTCGTCTCGGTCTTTGGGGGAATGGGATTGTATGCTGACTGCCAAGAGTGTAAGCCGATGTCTGCTTTTCTTGTTAAGCTGTTCCAGTGTTCGTGTGGTTCCAGTCGGGAGAATGGTGTTTGCAGTAACTGTCTGTGCATCTGAAAAGGGGATTATCGCCTAAACTGGGTTTTATCCTCTTGTAAGTGAAACGGTCCGTTACAATTGGCCAGCAAACTCGCCTGATTTGAACCTTATAGAGAATCTATGGGGCATTGCCAAGAGAAAGATGAGACATGAGACCGAACAATGCAGAAGAGATGAAGGCCGCTATTGAAGCATCCTGGTCTTCCATAACACATCAGCAGTGCCACAGGCTGATGGCTTCCATACCACGCCACATTGAGGCAGTAATTGCTGCAAAAGGGGCCCAAACCAAGTACTGAGTCCATATGCATGCTTATACATTTCAGAGGTCTGATATTGTTCTATGTACACTCCTTGTTTTATTTATCGCATATAATATTCTAATTTACTGAGATTGTGGATTTGGGGTTTTCATGAGCTGTAAGCCATAATCATCGCGCTTATGACAAATCACGGCTTCAACTATCTTGCTTTGCATGTAATGCGTCTATCTTATATATTCGTTTCCCCTTTTACGTTGCATTACTGAAATAAATGAACTTTTGCACGATATTCTAATTTTTTTGAGTATCACCTGTAGATACTTAGTATTATTATACAGAGCAACATGTTTATTATCATTGTGACAGATCCATCTGTCTTGCAACTATAGTGCTATCCCGGTTGATTCGTGTGGATTCGTGTAATTTCCTGTCCGTTCTTCCCCGTTAGTTTATTTGTTAATCTACCGAACAAACTGCCGAACGACCAGCCACCCAGAAGTGGAGTGTGCTGCTGGTTAACCTATTGGCCTCAATTAGAACGTTGTGGTTAACCGCAGACCCCTCTTAATTGCAACCGTATGCTAAGGTGGTCGTCGTTCGTATGCCGACCACGAGGCGGTGGCCATCTTAGATGCACGAATACACAGCGGTGTTAAAAAAAAAAAAAATAGAGGTTCTGCCGATACTTCTAAAATTAGTGGTCAACTAGCTTGTCTTCTGTAAGTCTTAACTTATTCTTGCTGTGATGTTATCTTACTATGGTGTTTCTACCAAATGCGTTCGCCATAGTTCCCATATCCTATCATAATGATCTCTCTTCCCCTGCGTGGCCCAATGAACTTCTTCAAGTTCCCTCAAAGCTTCCACTCTAAAAATCCATTGTTCTTTAGTCGGGATACTAGATTTAAGCCAATACAACGGGATCAGAGCATTTGCCTCATTCAATAAATAACAACAATATCTGTTTGTTATTCTCCTTGAAGGAAGCTGGCCAACCCAACAAAATCTTGGATGGGGATAACTGATCAAGCATTGGAAATTTTTTATAAATGGCACTCAATACCTGTAACCAATAGCTCCCAATAATTTTGCTCTCCCACCATATGTGTTCCATATTCGCACCCCTCTCGCCACATCTCCAGCAGCCATCAGAAGCCAGTGCTCCATATTTTTTAAGCCGGTCCGGGGTATTATACCATCTGGTAACTCTTTTTTAAAAAAAAAAATTTTCCCTAGAAGTGCTCACCTGTGCCTTTATCCCCAATTTGAACACAAAGGACCAATCACCGCTGTCTATTTGAATATTCAAACCTTGCGTCCATTTCAATTGGAATGAAGGGACAATCTTCTCCATAGCACCTCTATGAATTAAACTGTATATACTGGACAAGTAACGCTTTTTCTCTATACCAGGGCCACAAAGTGACTCAAACTCTGTTCTATTATTATTATTATTATTATTATTGCAATTTATATAGCGCCAACAGATTCCGTAGCGCTTTACAATATTATGAGAAGGGATTTAACTATAAATAGGACAATTACAAATAAACTTACAGGAACAATAGGTTGAAGAGGACCCTGCTCGATCGAGCTTACATTCTATAGGAGGTGGGGTGTAAAACACATTAGGACAGGAATTTGCAATCAAATAAGGTGGACTGCCCTTTAGGAGAGGGCAAGAGACAGGTATGTGAGGTATTGGTTAGTCTTGGAGGCCATATGCTTTCCTAAAGAGATGGGTTTTAAGGCACTTCTTAAAAGATGCAAGACTAGGGGAGAGTCTGATGGCGGTAGGCAGGCTATTCCATAGGAAGGGAGCCGCCCGCGAGAAGTCCTGCAAGCGCGAGTTGGCCGTACGAGTGCGGACAACGGACAGGAGGTGGTCACGGGCAGAGCGGAGAGACCGAGAAGGGACATACCTATGGATCTGTGAGGAGATATAAGAGGGGCTAGAGTTGTTCAGTGCTTTATAGGTGTGAGTTAGTACCTTGAATTGACTCCTATAGCATACAGGAAGCCAATGTAAGGACTGGCAGAGGGGTGAGGTGTGAGAGAAACGACTAGAGAGGAAAATCAGTCTAGCAGCAGCGTTCATTACGGACTGTAGGGGTGCAGTACGGCTTTTGGGAAGACCAATCAGGAGAGGGTTACAGTAATCCATGCGGGAAATTACCAGAGCATGGACAAGCTCCTTGGTAGTATCTGGTGCAAGAAAGGGGCGGATGCTATGTTTTTAAGATGGAATCTACAGGATTTGGCAACATGCTGGATGTGAGGCTCAAAGGTGAGACCAGAGTCAAGTATGACGCCAAGACAGCGCGCTTGCAAAGATGGACTGATGTTGGTACCACAAACTTGAAGGGAGAGTGAAAGAGGATGATCAGTATTAGGAGGAGGAAAGACAAGGAGCTCAGTTTTTGAGAGATTGAGTTTCAGAAAGCGGGAGGACATCCAGTCAGAGATGGAAGAAAGGCAAGCAGTGACACGTTGCAGGACGGCAGGGGAGATGTCCGGGGAGGAGAGATATAGCTGGGTGTCATCAGCGTACAGGTGGTAGTGGAATCCAAAAGAGGTAATAAGTTTGCCAAGAGAGGCAGTATAAAGAGAAAATAGAAGGGGACCAAGGACGGAGCCTTGGGGGACTCCAACCGAGACAGGGCGAGGGGAGGAGGTATCATTAGAAAAGGAGACACTGAATGAGCGTTGGGAGAGATAAGAGGAAAACCACGAGAGGACAGAGTCACAGAGACCAAGCTATTGAAGAGTTTGAAGAAGGAGAGCATGATCAACGGTGTCAAAGGCCGCTGAGAGGTCAAGAAGAATTAGTATGGAGTAGTGGCCTTTGGATTTAGCTGCGATTAGGTCGTTAGTGACTTTGATATAAGGGCAGTCTCTGTAGAGTGGAGAGGGCGGAAGCCAGATTGAAGGGGGTCAAGGAGAGAGTTGGAATTGAGGAAATGAGACACACGGGTAAAGACAGGCCTTTCTAGAAGCTTTGAGGAAAAAGGGAGCAGGGATATGGGACGGTAGTTAGAGAGGGTGGATGAGTCGAGGGATGGTTTTTTTAGTATAGGTACTACAGTGGCATGTTTAAGGTCAGCAGGGACGATGCCAGAAGAGAGCGAGCAGTTGAAGATGTGTGTTAGAGAAGGCACGAGACAAGTGGAGAGAGATCTGATAAGGTGAGATGGGACAGGATCGAGCGGGCAAGTGGTGGGGCGAGAGGAGCAAAGAAAAGCAGCCACCTCTTGGTCAGTAGCTGGGGAGAATGTCTGAAGGGTAGGAAAGGCATGATCTATGTGTGATTGAGAAACAGAAAGGCAAGGAGGGGAGAATTCTTTCCTTAGCTGTTCAATCTTGTCAGTGAAGTAACATGCAAAGTTATCAGAAGTAAGGTTAGTTTTGGGGGTGGCCACAGCAGGGCGAAGAAGAGAATTAAAGGTGTCAAAGAGACGCCTGGGGTTGCGGGAACATGAACTAATGAGAGAGGAAAAATAGGACTGTTTGGCAAGGGCAAGGGCTGCACTGTATGAACACAATATGAATCTATAATGGAGAAAGTCTGATTGGGTACGAGACTTCCTCCAGGAGCGTTCAGCACAACGGGAGCATCTTTGCAGGTAGCGCGTTGATTTAGTATGCCATGGTTGGGGGCGGGTCCTCCTTGAGGTGCTTGTTTGGAGTGGCGCTGCAGTGTTCAAGGCAGATGTAAGAGTAGAGTTATATATGGAGATGGCCAGTGAAGGACAGGAGAGGGAAGGGATGGACAGCAGTTGTGAATCAATGTCAGCTGACAACTGTTGGAGATCCAGAGAATTAAGGTCCCTCCTGAGTTGAGGGGGTTTAGGCTGAGGTTGTTGGATGAGGGGGTATGCAAGAGCAAATGATAAGAGGTGGTGATCAGAGAGTGGATATGGAGTGTTGCAGATATTAGTTACTGTACATGCATAAGTGAAGATTAGGTCAAGGGTATTGCCAGCTACATGGGTGGGAGAATTTGCCCACTGTGATAGCCCGAGGGAGGAAGTCATTGAAAGTAGTTTAGTGGCTGCAGAGGTCAAAGGTGGGTTTATAGGAATATTGAAGTCCCCGAGAATTAGGGATGGAATGTTAGAAGAGAGGAAATAGGGTAGCCAGGCAGCAAAGTGGTCAAGGAAGAGAAGAGGGGAACCAGGGGGACGGTAAATAACAGCAATGTTAGCGGAGAAGGGTTTGAAAAGGCAAATTGAGTGTATTTCAAATGACGGGAAAGAGAGGGAAAGGGGGGTGGGAAGAGGTTTAAAAGAGCAGTGAGGGGAGAGGAGAAACCCAACACCACCACCTTTACATTCAGAGTTTCTTGGGTTGTGGGTAAGTTGGAGACCACCGAATGACAAAGATGCAGGGGTGGCAGTGTCAGAGGGGGAGAGCCAGGTTTCTGTTAAGGCTAGTAAATCTATTGAACGAGAGATAAAGAAGTCATGGACAGCAGTGGATTTAGTTATATTGCAAACAGAGCGTGCGTTCCAGAGTGCAGTATTGAAGGAGGATCTAGAGGAACATGAGATAGGTATGAGATTAGTGTGGGTCCTTGGGTTAGTATGTGCTGTTTGTTGAGAGGGGACCGGGGTTTGGAGATACATCACCAGCTGCTAGGAGCAGAAGGATAGAAAGGAAGTGAAGGTGGGAGTAGGATTTGAACGTTTTGTAGGAGGGTATGTATGTAGAGGATTTGGGAGGAGTTGGTGGAGATAGGCTGGAAAGGTATGTGTAGAGTGCATGGGATGAATAGAGAGGGGAGTAAGGTGGAAGTAATGAGGATTGTGTTGCCAGGGACAGGTGAGTGAAAGGATAGGGATATTTTAGTGATCAGAGACGTTAGTGTTAAAGTGAAAAATAGAAGGGAGAACATTAGAGAAAATGTGTATTATATAGATATGTAGATCATATATACAAACACACACAAATATCAATGAGTGTTTAAACCAGTGTAAGTATGCAGTGTGTTAAATGAATTCAGGTGAGGAGAGGTTTGGTAACTTGATTGGTGTGTTAAGGAAACCAGCTGATGTGCACTATCTATAAGTAAGTTGTTGACCATGGGGTGGGGTGGGCAATCTTCCAGAGATGATACCTCTGCTCAGAAGATTTTGCAGGACTTGGTTGCTTGGGAGTGCTGGGTGTTAATGCTGTTTTAAGGGGCCCAGTCTGAAATATAAGGTCTGAGGTTAGAAGAAAAAAAAAAAGAAACAAAACACACTATTATGGGTGGGGAGACATGGGGCTATTGAGGTAATTAATTAGAGATGAAAAACTAAAAGGAGAGAACATTTGGGATAAAAAGATAGGAAGGATCAGATAGGTGAAAGTCATAAACCATGAACATAAATTTACTAGATTATCAGTGAGAGTAGTAACACTAGCTAAACAAACAATTAACAACGAGTCTTAGGGAATGAACATAAAATGACATGATCATACCAGCTTTAAGAAAAACAAAAACAGAAGATCAGGATGGGAGATATAGTTATCAATTAAGTAGTGATAGTATAGGGAGGGAGATGGAATAGAACACAAATTTTAAAATAAAAGTTTAAAGGAAACAGGAATACAGGTATTCTTGAGTAGATCTTCCAGAGATGATACCTCTGCTCAGAAGATTTTGCAGGACTTGGTTGCTTGGGAGTGCTGGGTGTTAATGCTGTTTTAAGGGGCCCAGTCTCTGCTCAGAAGATTTTGCAGGACTTGGTTGCTTGGGAGTGCTGGGTGTTAATGCTGTTTTAAGGGGCCCAGTCTCTGCTCAGAAGATTTTGCAGGACTTGGTTGCTTGGGAGTGCTGGGTGTTAATGCTGTTTTAAAGGGACACTATAGTCACCTGAACAACTTCAGCTTAATGAGGTTGTTCAGGTGAGTGCTACAGCTACCCGGAGCCTTTTTCTTGTAAGCACTGTATTTTCTGAGAAAATGCAGTGTTTACATTGGAAGCTTGGAACACCTCTTGTTGCAGTCAATCAGACGGCCACCAGAGGGACTTCCGAGTTCAGAGGCCCTAAAAAGGCCTCTCGTCCGATGCATTCTGGGTGAATGCATCAGACGGGCTATCAGCACACAAAGCACTGTGAACGCGCTTTGTGTGCTGATAGCCTGTCAGCACTGCTGTGGGCGTGGCTTCAGCTGACAGCTTCAGCTGACAGCTGAAGCCCGAACCCACAGGGACGCTTACGGTCCACACTAGTGGTTGAAGGGGGGGGGGGGGAGACCTACTCTCCTCCCCCCCCGGCCCCCACCGCTGTGCGGCGGGTGGGGGCCCTAAAATTATCGATAAGGGGGGGGACCTACTGTCCCCCCCCGGCCCCCACCCCTGTGCGGCGGGTGGGGGCCCTAAAATTATCAATAAGGGGGGGGACCTACTGTCCCCCCCCGGCCCCCACCCCTGTGCGGCGGGTGGGAGCCCTAAAATTATCAATAAGGGGGGGACCTATTGTCCCCCCCCCGGCCCCCACCCCTGAGCGGTGGGTGGGGGCCCTAAAATTATCGATAAGGGGGGGGACCTACTGTCCCCCCCCCCGGCCCCCACCCCTGTGCGGCGGGTGGGGGCCCTAAAATTATCAATAAGGGGGGACCTACTGTCCCCCCCGGCCCCCACCCCTGAGCGGTGGGTGGGGGCCCTAAATACAAAGGGGGGGGGGGGGACCCTAGTTAACCCTCCCCCCCCCCCCAAAAAAAAAAATATATCTCCCTACCTACCCCCCTCACCCTAAAAATAATGAGGGGGGGAACATTAACTAAAAACCTGTAAAAAAAAAAAAAAAAAAAAAAAAAGAGAGATAAAAAGAGAGAGCCGCGGCTCTCGCGAGATTTACACTGTGAGCTGACAGAAGAGCTGAACGGACCGGCGGAGGAGGAGAGAGCTGACAGGAGCTGCAGGAAAGGTAAGTAACATCTCTCTGCAGCCCCCACAGCCCCTGTCTGTATTATGGCAATGCAAATTGCCATAATACAGACAATTGACTCGAGTATAAGCCGAGTTGGGGTTTTTCAGCACAAAAAAATGTGCTGAAAAACTCGGCTTATACTCGAGTATATACGGTAATCTGTACCATAGAAACAGTAGAGAATTTCCATTTCTATGGTTACTGAGCTCAAGCCACTTACCACTATTTTTATGCAGAAGGCAGAACAGAAAGAAGAAAAGAGAGAAAAAAAACAGAAGAGAAAAAAATAAATAAATATTCATAATATAAATGCTATCTCCAAAATAGGATAAGATGCCAGAGAAAGGCAGGTGGGAACAAAATTATAGGCTAATTTTCCAGGAGACCTCCATGGATATTCTACATTGCCATAATGCGTCATCTCATGTTATCCTCCTTCGCAAGGCCTTCTAATGTTATTAAGGCAATCATTCCCTAATGGCCTCAGCAATTTTTTTTATTTTTTGTTTTGCTTTGCCATTTAGGTTTTTGTATCTCTTGTAATGGTGAGATACCTGAAAGACCTGTCCAGTCTTCAATCTCTGTGAGGGAGCCTCAGAGCTTGTAGAAAATCTGGTATGTCTGCTGGAGTCTTTATCGTATATGTTTTGGAGTGCTGAAAAACCATTAGAGCAAATGGATGGTTCCACCGGTATTTTATTTGTTTCTGTCTTAGTAGGAGAGTAATCGGTCTCAAAGCCTTACGTGCCATTAAGGTAGAGGGTGAGAGATCTTGGAAAATTGCAATAGAATACTCCTCGTATTTAATTTCCTTCATTGATCGAGCTTTCTGTACTATCTCTTCTTTTATTGAAAAGTCATGGATACAGCAGATTAAATCTCGAGGGTTTTCTTGTGGTGGATTCATTGGTCTTCCTACTCTATATGCTCTATCAAGCTTAATCTTAGCATCCAGAGATCTTCCTAAAATCATATTGAAAATACGATTAATTGTATTGGAATTTGAATATTCCCGCCAGAATGACGTCATTATAACCTTAATTTTAAAATACATATCAAAATTGTATGGCAGTAATATAAAACACATATAACACATATATAAAAGAATAATTATGCATGTAACTTTAAGAAACGAGGTGCTGGTATGTTAAGAAATCGATATAAAAAGAGATCACGTGACGCACGGCTAAAATCACTTCCGCGTCACGTGGTTTAAATGAAACGCATGCGAAGTTGGCCGGGCGGGCGGGACAAATCGAACGTCGCGTCACCAAAGGGGAGGAGCCCTATGGTGATCGCGAACGGAGGCAGTGTTTGCATGCTGTCTGTTCAAATAGACGAGCAGACAGCATGCTTACAGTTTGTATAAACGGAAGGGGAAAAGGTCTATTATACAGTTGGATTGATTCTGTAGGGCAATAAAGAGCCAGACTCCATTTTTAAAAGAAGACTGGACTGCATAATTGCAAAACACTTAATACATATGTATATGCTTAAGATGCAATGTGTAAACTGTGAATACAATTAGTCATGAGTACATAAGAAAATAATTACAAGGATAAATATTTAAACATGAACTAAATAAAAATATATATATATATATAATAAAAACAAGCAGAAAATTAAAAAGATCAAACTGTATATTGAGACCCTGTGGGGCAAGAGTCTTTAAATTAAATGCCCATTCCATCTCTTTGCTGCGTAGAATTTTTTTAATGTCTCCACCTCTCCAAGGGATACTGCAGGTATCTATACCTATGCATTTAAGAAGTTTAGGTTTTTTTCCATGTTTAAAAAAAAAAAAAATGCTTAGATACTGAATGGTTTTCAAAACCTTTTAGGATGTTTTGGCAGTGTTCTGCCAATCTGTTTTTTAATTCCCTAGTAGTCATGCCCACATATTGAAGACCACATGGACATTCTAATAGATAAATAACGTTCTTTGTGCTGCAGTGAATACATTTTTTTATAGGGTATGTTCTTTGTGTAATAAATGATTTAAAGAAGTAGTTTTTGATTTCATTTTATCGTCTGTACATTTACATACTATGCATTTATTGCATTTAAAAAAAAACCTTTGGGTTTATTTAAAAATGAGGGGAGACAGAAAGAAGAGGTAGTAAGGCTTTGTTTAGTATAGTTTCTTGTAAGGATGGATTTAAGGCTGGGTGCCCCTCTGAATATAACGTGTGGTTTATCGGGAATAATACCAGCTAGAGTCTCATCCTGTTTTAATATATGCCAATGTTTGTTGATAATATTCTTCATAACATTATTTTTGTTATTGAAGTCAAAGATAATTGGCAATGTTAACCCCTTAAGGACGCAGCTTCAGAAGCTGGACATACCCTTAAGGACTCAAGCTATTTTTGCATTTTCTGCTGTTTGTGTTCAACTGCAATTTGCATCGCTCTCATTTATTGAACCAACACATATTATATATCGTTTTTTAAAGGACAAGATGGGCTTTACTTTGATGTGACTTATACATATATAAAATCTAATTTATTATTAAAAAAACGTAAAAAAATGAAAAAAATATATATGTTTTTCACAGTTTTGGCAATAATAGTGTGTGTATAATATGTCCAGCTTAGGAAAAGTAATTAAAAATAAATTCATTTAGGTGTCTTGTTTTTCAAAGTGCATAATATGTAAAGGATTTCAGCTTATTTTAAAAGTTACAGGTCACAAAATACAAGGAGTAATATAAAATTTAAATGTGAAAATCTTTTAGAAGTTGGTATGTTTGACTTGTAAGTTTGACAGCTGTCACAGAAAACAAAATTGCTACACAAAAGTATATATTTATATAAAGAAGACATCACAGGCTATTTATTTAAGGGTATTTTGACACTTTTTACATAGCCATTTTCCCACCAATCTCTGCTACATATTGCAGTAAAACAGTTTTTTTCTGTTTTTTGAAATACACACATATAACAAGGTTTTTTAAATGTGTATTTTGTAAAGCTGCTGTGTGCTATTCCTGGTCAAAATCCCATTTTGTGTTCAGTACAATACCCTTCTTGTATGCCTTTACCACTATTTTGGGAAGCTACAATGAAATATAAGAGGCCAGACTATTTCAGTTTCTACAGTTAGAAAATTCAAAGATGGATTTAATGGACCTATGTCTTATTTTGGGGCATTATAGTAGTTTGGTTGTTCAAATGACTGCAAAAAGGCCTACCATTTGTGAAAGTAGACACTCCAGGGTATCTCATATGGCATATATTGTGCCTTAACATGTCGCCATTTTTTTGCCATTATATGTCAAAGTTTGTGGTAAAAAAATATTTTTCAAATTTTTTCCTTAAAGGGAAACTCCACTGCCAGGAAAACTATCCGTTTTCCTGGCACTGGAGGGTCCCTCTCCCTCCCACCCCCCAATCCCCGGTTGCTGAAGGGGTGAAAACCCCTTCAGTGACTTACCAGGGGCAGCAACAGGTCCCACGTCGCTGCTTCCTCCTCCCCCGCCGCTCCTCCTTCTGCTTACGTCGGCCGGTGGGCGAGACTGATCTCGCCTGCCGGCCGAGGAGACCTAATGCACATGCGCGGCAATGCCGTGCATGCGCATTAGCGCACCCCATAGGAAAGCATTGAAAATGAATTTCAATGCTTCCCTATGGGGAATAGAGCGACGCTGGAGGTCCTCACACAGCGTGAGGACGTCCAGCGACGCTCTAGCACAGAAAACCTGTGCTATGAAGCAGGAAGTGTCCTCTAGTGGCTGTCTAATAGACAGCCACTAGGGGAGGACTTAACCCTGCAAGGTAATTATTGCAGTTTAAAAAAAAACTGCAATAATTACACTTGCAGGGTTAAGGGTAGTGGGAGTTGGCACCCAGACCACTCCAATGAGCCGAAGTGGTCTGGGTGCCTGGAGTGTCCCTTTAAGCATTACATTTGTGCTGGGCATTTTGTATATTTTATATGTTCCAGTATGATCAAACACCCCTTATTATGCTCAGCTAAGTCTTCTGAGTAAAACAATACCCCCAATGTATGTCGTTGACACTATTTGGTGACGTTACAGTGCCATAAAGGAGACCTGACCATTTCAGTTTTTAGAGTAGAATTTTGATAGACGGATTTGCAGGGCTTATGTTTCAATTTGGGCCATTATAGCAGTTTGACTGTTTCAAAAACCGCAAAAAGGCCTACCATTTGTGAAAGTAGACACTCCAGGGTATCTCATATGGCATATATTGTGCCTTAACATGTCGCCATATTTTCACCATTATATGTCAAAGGTAAAAAAATATTTTTCGCATTTTTAACTGCGTTACATTTGTGCTGGGCATTTTGTATATTTGAGATGTTCCAATATGATCAAACAACCTAAATTATGATGAGCTATCTCCTATGAGTAAAATGATACCCCCAATGTATGCCTTTAGTCGTATTTCCTGACGCTACACTGCCATATAGGAGACCTGACCACTTCAGTTTTCACAGAATTTTATAGGTTTATGACTCATTTTGGGTTCTAATAGCAGGTTGCTTATTCAAACTTTGCCCACAAAGGCCTACCGTTTTTTAAAGTAGACACCCCATGGTATTTCAAAAGGCCCATTTTGAACCTTAGGGTGGAATCATTTTTTCGCTAGTGAGTACCAAGTCTAGTAGTAGTAAGCATTTTCTCATTTTCTCCCTTTTTGGCACACACTTTGAGATTTTACTGCATAGTTTACAATCCTTAGGTGTGCTACGGCAGTATAACGCTTCATATGTCACTCAGCTATGTCGTCTGAGTACAGCAATTACCCCCGTGTGTACCTTTCCTAGGTATATGTGGATGTTGGAGGGGCAACTTTGAGACTCGGCAATTTCAGGTCTGTTTCAAACTTTGAATTTTTACGCTGGGTCCATGTCCCATTTGGGGCATTTGACAGGTTGAGAATTCAAACTTCCCCAACAAAGGTCTACCATTTTTTAAAGAAGACACCCAAGGGTATTTCAAAAGGCCCATTTTGAACCTTAGGGTGGGATCATTTTTTCGCTAGTGAGTACCAAGTCTAGTAGTAGTAAGCATTTTCTCTGCCTTTTTGACACACACTTTGAGATTTTACTGCATAGTTTACAATCCTTAGGTATGCTACGGCAGTATAACGCTTCATATGTCACTCAGCTATGTCGTCTGAGTACAGCAATACCCCCGTGTGTACCTTTCTCAGGTATATGTGGATGTTGAAGGGGCAAATTTGAGACTCGGTCATTTCAGGTTTGTTTCAAACTTTGAATTTGCATGCTGGGTCCATGTCCCATTTTAGGTCAAACTCTGAGGCACTGTCTGTCACATCTCAATCCGCTGTCAGAATTCTCTAACTGTACTTCCTAAGCATTTTGAACTTTTTACACAAGAACTTTAACAAAACAATGTTATAATAATGTTATTTTATTTTTTTGTGGGTTTTTTTATTTGTATTTTTACCCCTGGCATACGCACTAAACTCCCCAATTTCCCAGGAACTATCATCCACCCCAATTAACTAAATAAAAGGTAAAAAAAAAAAAAAATATATATATATATATATATATATATATATATATATGTCAGTGGTTAAATAACCGAAGAACTACAACAAGAATATTAATTGTATTGAGAATTTATTGGCCCTGAGTATGAAATAATTTAAAACAGTTCCCAATACAAAGGCCAGGCTGAGAGGGACAATCAGGGCAGTAGAAACTGGTCTCCGTTCGAATGCCTCTCTGGTAACACAGCCTGCACCTTTTCTGGGGGGTCTTTTTTGGGGGGGTTGGTGGTATCCGAAAGCAGAAGTGACCTGTCTGAATATCTCTGCTGCTAGGCCCTGCTGATGGCTCCCCACTGTGGCACTCAGTGAGCAGCACCGAAATTAGCTGGAACTGAAATGTAAGAAAAGTACATTTCAGCGGAGGATTTGCCTTTTTGAAAAGGATGAATGCGTTGTGAGTAGCCATTTGCATTAAATAAATGCCCACTTTCTTATACCAGGCCCTGGTCTTTCTCATTATCAGATATGGCTGCAGCAGTTGATCAGACAGGTCAACTCCCCCCATGTGTTTATTGTATTGCTTAATGCAGACAGGCAGCCGTCTTGTTTCCTGTCTGCCACGGACTGCGACCCTGCGTGTGTGTTCACTGTGCATGGTAGTCAGTATGAACACCTCCTTTTTGTCTCTGTATTTCAGAGCCAGCAGTTCGTCCTGGCATAGAGCAGCAGTTTCCCCCTTTTTAATTTTTTTCTCTGCCAGAGCCTTGGGGAAGCCAGTGCGTGTCTTGCGGATAGTGCCGCAGACCACAGTCTCAAAACAATATAGCATTTTTTGAAGGGGTATGCTATTGTAGTAATTATCAAGGTAGAGGTGGTACCCCTTGTTCAGTAGCGGGTTCATTAGATCCCAAACTATTTTTCCGCTAGTCTCAACTACATCAGGGCAACCTGGGGGATCCCGGTGGCTATCTTTACCTTCATATACTCTGAAGGTATAAACATACCCACTGCTACTTTCACATAACTTGTAAAGCTTGATGCCATACCGGGATCTTTTGGCTGGTATGTATTGCTTGAACCCCAGTCGACCCTTGTATTTCATTAGGGACTCGTCAATACATATATTCTTTTGGGGAGTATAAATTAGGCCAAATTCTTTATTAAAATGGTTAATTAGGGGGCGGATTTTATAGAGTTTGTCATACTGCGGATGATCTTTGGGGTGGCACTTCAAATTGTCATTGAAGTGCAGAAAGCGCAGTACTGATTCATATCTGGGCCTACTCATGGTCTGAGAGAAAATGGGAGTATTGCATACTGGGTTTTTGGACCAGTACATTCGGATGCTGGGCTTTTTTATAATTCCCATCAGCATGGTTAGTGCCCAGAACTGTTTTAACTCTGGCACACTGGTGGGGTACCAGCTCCCTTTTGTGGCAAGGTGACTTGTTGCATTTTGTGCCAGATACTGCGCTGCATAAATATTTGTTTGTGTAACTATCTGCCCTAAAAAATCATCCCCAAGGAACAGCTCCACAAAATCCTGGGAGTTATAGCTGGTCACGTCTCCCTGAATACCAGGAGTCACAGTAAACAGAGGGATGTCGGGGACAAAATTGTTAGGGGGCACCCAGATATCAGCGCCAGGAGCAGTGCCAGGGGTATCGTCACTCTCTTCATCTGTGTCTGGCACATATTCACCCTCTACACTCTCTGAGGCAGTGTCGGTTGCCTCTGAGTCGGCTGCTAATATATTATATGCCTCCTCGGCACTAAACCTTCTAAGCATGGTGAAAGCTTAAAATTAACTTTAACTAAAGAACTTATTTTTTTGTTTTGTTTTTTTAACTTTTTTTATACTTTTTTTTGTTTTCTAAACTTTTTTTAATACTTTTTTTTACTTTTTTAAAACTCTTAAAAACTTTTTAAAACTTCTAAAAACTTTAAAAAAATGAACCCCTGTGGGTAAAAACAGAAATCAGATCACCGCTAAACACAGTGCTTACACCTAGCAAAGCAGAAATGCTTTGACTTACAATAAACTACTTTTTTTTCCTTTTTTCCTTTTTCCACTTTTTTTATACTTCCCTCAACCAATCCCTCCACCTTTGTCAGCTGGCTTTATAACAATGTTTACATCTTTTTGTAATTGTAAAACTGCCTTGAGTTCTGGTTGTGAAAGATTGTCTTGATTATATTTTTCTTTTTTGATTTTATCAAAGTCTTTTGTTACCAATTTTTTAAAAAAACCTCTGGGGGACCTGTTTTAAAACTTGATGGAAAAAAAGTAGAATTATTTTTCAGAGAGGTAGATATTATATTAGGGCAATCTTCTGATGAGGTAATTGAGGGTTGTGGGGTATATCTGAGTTTTTACTGGCAAAAAAATATTTTTAGAGTGGCCTTCCTTACGAATTTATTTATATCTATAAATGCTTTAAATGGCTTGTAAGGATTCATTGGAGCAAATTTCAGTCCTTTGCTAAGGACTGATATTTGTGTAGATGTTAGAGCATTTTGGGATAGGTTGAAGATGCCAAGTTCCTTCTCATTGATAGGGGTTATTGTCGGACTAGCCTTTCTCTTTTGTGCTCTTCTCTCACTTCTCCTTCCTCTAAACTTAGGCTCCTTTTCCTCGTTTTTATAGGATGCAGTGTTTGTGCGTTATCTTATGTTTTAAAGAAAACGAGAGCAGACAGGAAGAAATGAATAACAGATCCTGACAGAGGGAGAGAAGAGGAATCGATTGGGGAAAGGTAAGTTCGGCATGACAGTGCCGCTTTAATTTCTTCTCAGTCACTATGACACCTGATGGTCGTATTTCTTATCTATTAAAAATAAATTGTCATTTTTTATAAGTATTGCAAACAATAATTTATAGTGGCCGATTTCCTTTAACTCCCGGTATATTTCTTTCAGGTGTATTTGTAAGGAGAGGTTATACTGAAAGTGGTGACAAGAACAGAAATACACAAAGCAAAGCTATGAAGAAATCTTTTAATAACCGCACCAAGGACTTTCACTCTGAAAAATCAAGCATTTTCTCAGATTCCTATATTTTCTCAAAGAAGATAGTAAACATAAACCCCAAACCTTTCTCATGTTCTGAATGTGGAAAATGTTTTCAGAAACATTCAACTCTTGTCAATCATCAGAGAACTCACACAGGAGAGAAACCGTTCTCATGTTCTGAATGTGGAAAATGTTTTGTTCATAAATCACAGCTTGTCAATCATCAGAGAACTCACACAGGAGAGAAACCGTTCTCATGTTCTGAATGTGGAAAATGTTTTGTTCGTAAAGCAGTTCTTGTCAGTCATCAGAGAACTCACACAGGAGAGAAACCGTTCTCATGTTCTGAATGTGGAAATAGTTTTAGGCACTATTCAAATCTTGTCAGTCATCAGAAAACTCACACAGGAGAGAAACCTTTCTCATGTTCTGAATGTGGAAAATGTTTTGTTCGTAAAGCAGTTCTTGTCAGTCATCAGGGAACTCACACAGAAGAGAAACCGTTCTCATGTTCTGAATGTGGAAAATGTTTTTGGCAACATTCAACTCTTGTCAGTCATCAGAGAACTCACACAGGAGAGAAACCGTTCTCATGTTCTGAATGTGGAAAATGTTTTGTTCGTAAAGCAGTTCTTGTATGTCATCAGAGAACTCACACAGGAGAGAAACCGTTCTCATGTTCTGAATGTGGAAATAGTTTTAGGCACTATTCAAATCTAGTCAGTCATCAGAAAACTCACACAGGAGAGAAACCGTTCTCATGTTCTGAATGGGGAAATAGTTTTAGGCACTATTCAAATCTAGTCAGTCATCAGAAAACTCACACAGGAGAGAAACCGTTCTCATGTTCTGAATGTGGAAAATGTTTTGTTCGTAAATCACAGCTTGTCAGTCATCAGAGAACTCACACAGGAGAGAAACCGTTCTCATGTTCTGAATGTGGAAAATGTTTTCGGCAACATTCAAATCTTGTCAGTCATCATAGAACTCACACAGGAGAGAAACCATTCTCATGTTCTGAATGTGGAAAATGTTTTGTTCGTAAATCACAGCTTGTCAGTCATCAGAGAACTCACACAGGAGAGAAACCGTTCTCATGTTCTGAATGTGGAAATAGTTTTCGGCAACATTCAAATCTTGTCAGTCATCAGAGAACTCACACAGGAGAGACACCGTTCTCATGTTCTGAATGTGGAAATAGTTTTAGTCACCATTCAAATCTTGTCAAACATCAGAGAATTCACACAGGAGAGAAACCGTTCTCATGTTCTGAATGTGGAAATAGTTTTAGGCACTATTCAAATCTTGTCAGTCATCAGAGAACTCACACAGGAGAGAAACCGTTCTCATGTTCTGAATGTGGAAATAGTTTTAGGCACTATTCAAATCTTGTCCGTCATCAGAACTCACACAGGAGAGAAACCATTCTCATGTTCTGAATGTGGAAAATGATTTTTCGTTAAACCTAATCTTGATAGACATCAGAGATCTCACACAGTCCACCAAAATTCCCTGCAAACCCATCTCTTTAACATACCACTTGGCAGTGGCAGAGGATGTACCGGACAAACATGTCCTAGCGTGGTACGTGGACTTACACACCACATACACCATGGAACACTGGCACAAAGCCTAAACAGCACATAAAGGGAAAACAGCTTGCACAGCGCACCTGGAACAAATGAGGAAGTTAATACACCGATGGTATATGTTACCAGAAAGACTGACGAAAATCTACCCCACCGCCTCTGCAAAATGCTGGAGGTGTAACACAGAAAGGGGAACTATGCTTCACATATGGGGGACTTGGGCACACAATTTACGCTGCAACCAGCATTGGGACTCCTGTTCCTAACCCTAGGCACATTTAAATGTGTCAAGGGGGCCCTGATCTTCCATATACTGATCTCGGCTCTGACTACAATAGCGAGGGAATGGAGATCCACTAGGGCACCCAGCACATGGGACCTGAAAAGAAAGGTTACAACAAACTTCGACTACGAAGCAGTGTCGCAAAAACAATTGCATGCCAAAAAATACGTCTCAGAGGCAGGGACGTGATGGACGGAGTGCCTTGCGCACCTTCTACAGGACTACTAAGTCCTGGCACCTAGTATTGACTCACTAGCAAGCGACAGAATGCTACCGGAACACACAATCGCACCGAGACCATCCTATATCCGAAATAAATACAGTAAATGGGTGGGTGGTGGAGGTGATAATAAGTCACAAAGCTAGTGTAGGCAGGCCACTGTCACGAGGTCACTCCCAACCTCTAAACATAATAAACGCAATGCCTGAATATAACTCCAGACTACAGGGCGCCACAACCACTAGAATATATATAAATGCCAAAAATGAATAAATAACAGTGGGTGGAAATCCAAACAATCCACTTTATTTTGGAACAATAAATAAAATAGTAAAATATAACCTGCATATATTGCGCAGGTTATATTTTACTATTTTATTTATTGTTCCAAAATAGTGGATTGTTTGGATTTCCACCCATTGTTATGTATTCATTTTTGGCATTTATATATATTCTAGTGGTTGTGGCGCCCTGTAGTCTGGAGTTATATTCAGGCATTGTGTTTATATCCGAAATAAGACCATGGGCCCACGACCCCTAGACATACCCCAGAGGTAGACTAAAGAAATCCGGCAGAGAGGCCCCCTACCAATAGCACAGGAATAAAGAGAAGGTGTCACAATAGGGTCACCAGGAACACCGCCCTCCAGGAGAGGTAACATGACCTGAACCTCAGTCAACCAAACCCCCCCCCTCTTCCACAGAAAAACGAAAGACAACACACCTGCTGACTGCTGCTGACCTCAGCTGGTCCAAAGGACACAACAGCCTAAGCCGGACAACCAACCCTAAATAATAGGCAAGGGAAACCTACAACTGGAAAAATAAGTTGGAGTGTAGCGTAGAGGTAGCGGGGGGGCGCAACTAGGAGAACAACCGAATGGTGTGAATATACATGTCCTATAAATATAACTTTTATTTTTTTAGTTGTAGAACCAAAACCTGTGCCCTTTGTAATCCAGTGTATAAAGCATAATTTTCACAATTGTAGGGTGGAAATAAATCAAAAGATAGGCCAGGAGGCATGCTATTCAAGAGGAACAAGTGGAGGGCCAAGTAAACCTGTTCAGTACTCCCACAGATCTTCTGTGGGACTGATTTCCAGTGATGTGGCGTAAGGACAGAAGTGCACCATAGACACTGCAGTGGGGCCTGCTGAATTCCATGAAATTATTTAACATGAGGAATATATTCCAATTTTTTTTTATCAATTATTAATAAAAAATATATTACAATAAATTCACACTCACACACAGCCCCCCTCACTCTCACACACACAATGCGCACCTCACACATACAATATGTCCAAATTATATATATATATATATATATATATATATATAAACACACACTACAGCACCCCTCACACTGCACCACTACACACATTACGCGCCAGATACAAGCTGGATCCCTAACCCTATATGCACTCTTAATCCTCTCCACACACACACACACACACACAATCTTCTATACACACTCTGGGTCCTTTACACACTAGATCTCCTACACACACACACACACACACACACACACTGCACAACCTACCCACACACTACATTCCTTGTAAGCAAACACATACAACATTCTCTAAACACACCCTCTCTACAACCTCTACACACACTATGTCACCTATACACACACACTACAGCCCGTATGCACACACTCTCTACAGCCCCTAGCCACACATATTACACCACACATAGAAATGGAATTGACCTATACACAATACCACACCACAATCTACACACACGCAATCCCACAAGCCGGTTCCAAACACATGCACCATACACTTTCCTGGCCCTCTTGTCCTCTGGTATCCCACTTGTGGAGACACCAGAGACAATTTAAAAGCAAACACAGCGCAAGCATGTTATTAAATTTGCTTGCGCTGCGCAGAACAAATACAGGGCCTTCTTCTAATGCCAGAGCTTTTCAGCGGGGCTCTGCGCATTGAACCAACATGCTCACTTTGAGAGGGGGCGTGCTTGTCATTAGTGATGTCAAAACACACACTCTCTGTCCCCGCCCCTTCTTAGGTGGCCGCTCTGATTGAAAAATGCCCGGTGTAATGGCACCTCCAGGCATAAAAGGGGGTTAAAAAGCCGTTTAGTAGATCTTCCCTTCCAGAGACACCGGCACAGCTACTGTAGACACCAATCCAGCGAACCGGAGAAGCATCGAATGCCGTAAACAGGCAAACCAGAACTATACGAATGCTGTAAACAGCCGAATAGGAAAAACCATACGAATAGGTTTACACTCCTAGCAGTCGAACTGGAACAGCATACAATAAATCCCCCCAAGAACGAGACAAGGCTCTGTTTTGAGGGTCAAGCAGGAACAGACAGAGCTGTGGGTTTATTGTTCTTATATACACATTAGTACCACCCACAGGGTTTTGGAAAACAACCAATAAACACGTACAATACACTCAGACACCCCCACACAAAATCATCCCCTCTGCCTGTGATACAATTACCTTACACAATGGGTAATGTAATTATTACAGGCAGAAAAATAGTTTTTCCACATTATTCATAACTTTAAAAGTACGCATAACATTCACATACAACTTCCATTTTCAGAATCAGCATACTCCAAACATACGTCAAAATCTTACAAATTGGTCCAGTGGTTCAAAAGATAGATCGTAGTCCTTTGTGACCTAATGAAGCATGGCTTATCTGCCCAAAACCAGTTCCACAGAGTCTTCTGTCCTGGAGATAATTGGGAAGTAATCCAATTATTTCCAAGGACAGAGGCAAAACTCCATTGAACACATGGCAGCAAAAGACAATAAAATACATAAAAATATATAACTGTGCAGCCATTGCAAAAAACAGGTACATTCAACATATCCCCAGATAGCTCAGATCTGAGCGCACATTATTACTGAATGGCGCTCAGATCGCACACATACAGTTCAATTGTCATGGAGCCAAAGTCTTTCCCATCGTTTTTCATTATACGCATGGGCTCCATGGCATAGCTATCTGGGGTATCACCGCTCAAACAGGGCAAATAGCACCGAATGACCCGGATTTCATGTCTTTGCAGGGGAAAATCAAGCGTTTCAACATGGGACCATATTCTAAAGGCAGCAGACAGGCAACCAGGCTCCTCCAATGCACAGTGGCGAGATTGGTCTCGTCACATGTTTCCCCTTTTCCAAACAGACTAACAGGGTATCTGACCTCCTGCCGGTCAGTGCCCTGGTTAGTCCAACAGCCCACCCACAAAACACAATTAGCAGTACAGCCCACCCACAATAACTGGTTACTACACCTGGGTAGAGGAGAAACTTGTCCATGTCCAGGTGCCTCACCACGGCTGTGCGGGGTACTGGTAGGCTGCCTTGGTGGGTTGCTGAGTGGGCAGAGACCAGCGGTACTCTGCCCTGGTGCCAGCACTACCACGGAAGTAGCCTGGTTGTTGAAGGAGGAGACCAACTGTCTCTCCTTTGGATACACAGCTCTGCTGCTGGAGGGGGAGACCGACTGTCTCCTCTTTGGCTAAACAGCCCTGTTGCTGGGGGACAGGACCAACCGTCTCTGCCCCTGGTAGCTCAGCCTGCTGCTGAGGAATGGAGACTGAGCTCCCAATTCCCTGCAGGACCGGTGGAGAGACCTCGGTCCCATCTCCACCGGCCACCTGGGGTCCTTCCCAGTAAATCTCCACAATATCTTCCCAGCTGAATGGGTCTGGATCTGGGTCTGTCACCTTGCTGTCCTGCTGAGCCTTCCCAATGGAGTGGAAGAGATCTCGGTAGTCCTGCTCCAGTTCCCACTCCAGGGTTGCTAGGTGAGCCAGGTCTTGCTCTACCTCATGGGGGTCATCCCAGTCATGCCTAACCCCCCTCTCGTAGAAGATGTCCTGAAGTCTGGTCTGCGCAGCGCTCCCGAAGTCAGGCTCTGCAAAGGACTCCCATAACAAGCCAGGACCATCAAACTCCTCTCCCTCTGGCTTGTCATGCTCGGCTGTCCAGGGTATATACTGTGCCATATACCACCAGAGCGCCTGGTAGGCATCCTCCAGCCATAGCTCCTGCCATACCCGGTGCTCTAGTTCCTTCACCCATTCCTCCAGGGGCTGCTCTCCCAGGAAGGGCATCCGCAGGGCCACTTGCTTCTGCAATCGCTGCTCTTCACTGGGGAGACTCTCACCCCGCTTGTATTGTACATTATCCAAGGCCTGGAACCAGATGCCTTTCCTTAATGCATCCCGGCCATCCAGGTCCTCCTCCTCGTATAACACTGCTGGTTCCATTCTGTTGCTTTTAGGGTCACTGTACTGGGACATGCGTTGCCCCCAACTTGTAAATCCACGGAATGGTGTCTCCTTGTAGCTGTCCTTCTGGCTGTATGAACGATCCCGCCGCTTGCCACCAATTGTAACGGCACCCTCAGGCATAAAAGGGGGTTAAAAGCCGTTTAGTAGATCTTCCCTTCTAGAGACACAGGCACAGCTACTGTAGACACCAATCCACCGAACCGGAGAAACATATAATGTAGCGGACTGGGTCCTATACCAGAGTATGCCCCAGTTTCCTGGAGGGGCTGATGGCTCACCTCCTGCCCAGTGATTATGGCCCTGGAGGTATTGCCCTTTAAAGACAGTATTTGGGCATGATGGATTTTTATTATGTGGCTACTGGCCCTTTAAGCACAGTGTATGGACTTCTATTAGACTATGTATAGATTGTGTATAGGAAAGTGTACCCCTCCCCCGTTTTCCGTCCCATTGTTCTCCAGCAGGGCGTAGTCCCAGGCACACTGCCAGACTAGTTGGAACTGGTTTGGGCTGGAGAGCCATGCTTTAGTGGAACTAAAGGGAAATCCACCTAACTTTTTAACCCCCATAACTCCCGAACCCCTGGTCCGATCTGGGTGATTTTTGAATATGTTATTCACCCAGATCAGGGCTATCATGGGATACCACATTTGGGGGTGTACCCTATGTATTTGGGGTACATATAGAAGTTGCAGAAAAATAGGTACAATTTAATTATGTTAACAAATAAGCTGATGGGAGGAGATGTGTGGGTTGTACCTTGTACTTTATTGGTTAATGTACTAATTATTGTGGGTGGCTCCCTTGCACGGGAGCATTGCATAAAAGCAGGGGTTGTGTGATTAAAAGTTAGTTAATTTCTACTCCTGATACTATGTGTCGTCCAGTGATTGGGAAAGGTGATGGGATATTATTGGATTTTATTACTGACTGTGCTGGATATTCTCTGGGATTTATTACTTGTTCCTGCCTTCTCTGGATATACTGGTGGAGTTAAGCTGTGAGAAATCAGCTCTCCGCTACATTGGTTGGCAGCGTCGGGATCCAGATCCACAGAGGAGCAAGTACCAGTAAAGGCAACCGCACTAATGGCGGAATACAGAGCAGAAAAGGGTCCAGTTTGGGTACAGAACAACCCAGCAGAGGAACAGGGGCGGTTGGAATTTCAGAGAGAACTGCAATTCCGGCTGTCATTCTATGGGGAAACTCCACCAACAGAAGACAGAAGTACAGGAGTTTGTATGAAGACAAAGGGTTCAACAAACTCCAGAGAGGAACAGCACCTTAGAGACACAGGAATCAATATGGAGCGACATAGAGCCAGCGAGTCCCTGGACAACGCTCAAGGTGAAAGATGAGTTTAACCGGAGGTTACAGAGCATCTTGTCCGCAGAGAGGACGCCCGACAAGAGATGTGGGAAGAAACTCTGGAGGGTGTACAGCGTTGGCGAGGTGACCGCCTCCCCAGCAAGGAGCCCTACGGATGCCTATACTGGGAGATTAGCCCCGGGGAGAGTTGGTGATACAGCTTCATACACTGGCATGGAGGGAACTGGGTCTCGATGATGCGTACCAAGCGCTACGTTGGTACGCGGCCCAGCGTGTTCACGGAATGGCCAAGTTCGACAAACTGGAGGGCAAGGAGTACACTGGCTCTGGTTTATTATGGGGGGGCCTTTGCAGAACCAGACTTTGGGAGTGCGGCAGCATCCCAGCTTTGGGACATACTTAACTATAGAGAGGCCATGCTGGATCTCCCTATGGCTGAAGACCTGGAGCCAGACCTGATTGAATTGGCTGTCCAGGAATGGGAGCTTGAGCAGGATTACCAGCACCTGATCAGTTCCAGCCAGTCATCCTATACCCTGCAGGTACCACCAGAGCAGGGGGAGTTCGAACAGGATTATGCCCTTTTATTTGATACAGTAACACTGCCTGATTCTAACCTGAGGGGGCTTATGGACTGTACACCATTGGGAGCATTGAGTTTCGTCCTTCCTCCCCAACAACCAAGCCTGTCATCAGGAGACCTGGGGTCTGTACCATCTACTCCCCAACCAGCCCCAGAACTGAGGGACTTCATAGACTGGTCCTGGGAAGACCCACAGATGGCAGTTAGAGATGGGACGGCGGTCTCTCTATTGGCCCTACAGGGGTGCTGGGCAGTCAGCCCAGATCCCCAATGGCAGTGTGAAGAGCAGGGAGTGGAGAGCATCGTCTCCCCTCCCCAGCGGCAGTGTACCTTGCAGGGAGAGGAGAGTAGGGTCCTCCCTCTCCAGCGGCAGGGTGAGCTACAGGGATGCTGGGCAGTCGGCCCAGATCCCCAGCGGCAGTGTGTTTCATTGGGGATAGAGAGCAGCGTCCTCCCTCCCTAATGGCAGCATAGCCCACCAAGGTGAGACAGTAAGCCCCACAACAGTGCAGATGGGACCGTAGTCTCTGCACCTACACCACCAAGGATAAGGACAGTCTGTTTCCCCCTCCAGCAGCCAAGTGTGATGTTGGGAGAAGTGACAGGCGGTCTCTCTCCCCAGCGGCATAGTGCCTTACAGGGAGGGGAGACAACTGGTTTCCCTCCCCAGCGGCTGAGCATGTCATTGGAAGGGGAGACGGCTGGTTCCCCATCCCAACAGCAGAACAATTTATTGGAAGGGGAGAGCGTTGCAGGAAGAAGAGCTGGCATCCGGGCAGAAAGCCAGCGGCTTCTGCCCTCTCTTCCCTTCTGCCTTAGAACCTGATGGCGCACCATCTACATCAAGGGCACCGAGGGCCACAAGTTTTGCTGGCCTCGACCCACCAGGTCTAGAGGAGGGGAACTGCATCCGCCGTCCCCAGCAACAGTTTTGTCCAACCAGGGGAGAGGGCGCCCTGGTTACTTTGCTACCAGACTATGGGTTTACAACGGGGCACATGTGGCAATTAGGACACCGGGACAGCTACACCGGGTAAGAAAGGCCGGTCGACTATTAGCACCCCAGACCGATTGGAGTCTGGTTAGTCGTTTTGGTAAAGGGGAGAAGTGTAGCGGACTGGGTCCTATACCAGAGTACGCCCCAGTTTCCTGGAGGGGGCTGATGGCTCACCTCCTGCCCAGTGATTATGGCCCTGGGGGTATGGCCCTTTAAAGACAGTATTTGGGCATGATGGATTTTTATTATGTGGCTACTGGCCCTTTAAGCACAGTGTATGGACTTCTATTAGACTGTGTATAGGAAGGTGTACCCCTCCCCCGTTTTCTGTCCCATTGTTCTCCAGCAGGGCGTAGTCCCAGGCACACTGCCAGACTAGTTGGAACTGGTTTGGGCTGGAAAGTTTGGGCTGGAGAGCCATGCTTCAGTGGAACTAAAGGGGTTGTGTGATTAAAAGTTAGTTAAGCTCTACTCCTGATACTGTGTGTCGTCCAGTGATTGGGAAAGGTGATGGGATATTATTGGATTTTATTACAGACTGTGCTGGATATTCTCTGGGATTTATTACTTGTTCCTGCCTTCTCTGGATATACTGGTGGAGTTAAGCTGTGAGAAATCAGCTCTCCGCTACACATATGAATGCCGTAAAAAGGCAAACCGGAACCATACGAATGCTGTAAACAGCCGAATAGGAAAAAGCATACGAGTAGGTTTACACTCCTAGCAGTCGAACTGGAACAGCATCCAATAAATCCCCCCAAGAACGAGACAAGGCTCTGTTTTGAGGGTCAAGCAGGAACAGACAGAGCTGTGGGTTTATTGTTCTTATATACACATTAGTACCACCCACAGGGTTTTGGAAAACAACCAATAAACACAAAATCCTCCCCTCTGCCTGTGATACAATTACCTTACACAATGGGTAATGTAATTATTACAGGCAGAGAAATAGTTTTTCCACATTATTCATAACTTTAAAAGTATGCATCAAATTCACATACAACTTACATTTTCAGAATCAGCATACTCCAAACATACGTCAAAATGATACAAATTGGTCCAGTGGTTCAAAAGATAGATTGTAGTCCTTTGTGACCAAATGAAGCATGGCTTTTCTGCCCCAAACCAGTTTCACAGAGTCTTCTATCCTGGAGATAATTGGGAAGTAACCCAATTATCTCCAAGGACAGAGGAAAAACTCCATTGAACACATGGCAGCAAAAGACAATAAAATACCTAAACATATATAACTGTGCAGCCATTGCATAAAACAGGTACATTCCCCAGATTGCTCAGATCTGAACGGACATTATTACCGAATGGCGCTCAGATCACACGCATACAGTTAAATTGCCATGGAGCCAAAGTCTTTCCCATAGTTTTTCATTATACGAATGGGCTCCATGGCATAGCTATCTGGGGTATCACCGCTCAAACAGGGCAAGCACTGAATGACCCGGCTTTCGTGTCTTTGCAGGGGAAAATCAAGCGTTTCAACATGGGGCCATAGTCTAAAAGTAGCAGACGGGCAACCAGGCTCCTCCAAAGCACAGTGGCGAGATTGGTCTCGTCACACCCGGGCCTAATTTTTTTCCCAGTCCGGCCCTGTTTGTCACCAATACTTAACATAAAAAATGGATATAAATTTAAGTGCATACATATTGCTGTATTGGTACAGATGTGTACAAAGAGTTTATTTTGAGATGCCGTGTATTGTTTGAATAAATATAAATTTTAAGGCTGCAAGAAAATCTGATTTGATTATTGGAACTCTGATGTGAGAAACAAACATCTCAGGATCAGCTAATTCCCTACATTTACTGGTGGAGAAAATATAGGCAAGATTTAAGTCTGAATTATTACTGAATTACTAAAAAGATTCTGCTGCAAGAAGATTACAAGAAGATAACTGAAGAAAAAGTCAAACTGTTCCCTGCAATGAGTGTTAGTAAACATCCCAGAGTTACTATGCAAAGGCAGAGGTGAGCAGTAGGAAAACCATTTGAACGTAGTTTATCCAGTACTGGAGGATTTTGAAGATAATTTTAGATTTACAACCAAAGCCCTTATTATGCTTGTCTATTTAGATGAAATAGCATGATGGCTGTGACGGACCGGACCGGGTACCTCCGTCAATCGCTGCTTCCTAGTACTTGCGAGCACCATAACCACCATAAAACCCACAAAGCGTCACAGCTTGGTTGGGGTCTCGCTGTCCTCCACCAACCCTGGATCCAAAACCAGGATCCAGCTTCCAGTGAGTAGACCTCTTTTAGTCCTGCGAGCGTAGCAGGAACAGCTCTTAGAAGAGCTAGTGATTATACTCAGGGGAGTATTGTGATATAGCAATCCCCAGAGTGTATGCAGTTCTCCAATCCCCCAAACATGAGCCAAGACTTCATGAATGGGTAAACGAATCTCTTTAATGGGAGCCACACTTGGCCTTATATGACAATCCCCATGCGAGGGGATACGCCCACAGGGATCTTGTGGGGGACTGATTTTCGACTTCACAGATCAATAACAAGAAGGTCACAAGGCATGACACTCCCACACACAGCACACAATCCCTCTCCTCTGCTTGGGAGATAATTGGATGAGTAACTGTACTAATTCTATTCAAATTATCTCTAAGCACAGAAAAAACTAACTTTTAAAAAAACACCCCAAAAGTACCCTAAAAATGCATAAAACCGCACAAATGTTACATCCCCTGATCTGGATGACCAACTGAAACGGAAAAGAGATCGCTAATATTTGTTAAAAAATTCTAATTATTCCAAATATCTAAATTAATGCCAGATATGGTATTAACTGGTATATCTTAATAATTAGATATTGCTCCCAAAGTACAAATGAAATAGAATGAATCCAAAATGGAGTCTACTCACCATGTGGGCTATTCCAAAATGGAGTTAGTCACATGTGGCATGCATCACAATGGGAGTCAAATAACACTCTCCTGAAAGGATTACCCAAATATAACAGAAAAAACAAACAAACAAAAAAGTACACTCGAAGAGATATGATTTAACAATTAATATCCAAACTGACACACACCTTGATAGTTGTGTAAAAGATATATAATGTTTAATATACATGCATAAAGAAACTATATATATATATACACATATAAAAACAGTAAAATATTATATACTTTAACTAACAATGCAATACTACAACAATCTTAACTGCAATAATCTCACACTGCTAAATACACATCAACCATTGTATAGTAAAAATGATTTTGCCCTACCAAAATGTTATCCAGAAAATATGATTTTCCGTTTAATCAAACCACCAAATAATAATTGATTAAACTAAAATGAGACTAAAACTAACTAAAATAAAACTAAACTTAAAAATAAAAAACAGCGATACAAATACTTATCAGTTGCCAGCTGCAAGATGTTCAATGCTCGGCCTCAAAAAAGGAATGCCTCTCCTCCTCCAGCCCGTGGCTTCACCTTGTAAAGTGACTGAGCATGTGACTTTCCTTACCCAATCCCTGTGTGCCATTGAATGGGGAGGAGTCAGGCATCCATCTTGGCCGCATGGCTCAGACAAAGAAAGTCTCCAAAAAAGGTGCTCACTACTCCCCCTAGTGATACAATTCTAAAATGGCACTCAACATAATAAACTGTATTAAGTGATTTCTTTTTTTTTTCCAATGTTTGATTTTTATTAACATTTTCTTCGAAATAACATACAATGGGGTACAGAAAGGAAAAAGGGGAAGGGGTAAAGGTACGTTATGATATAATTGATGAGATCGGACACAGTCATATTTCGCTTTTACAGGTTAGTTGCAGGTGGGTATAAAAACATAGAGATTCTGTTACAACAGTGTGCATAGCATATAAACCGTCGCTTAATTATATTTGCAGATATAGGATTAAGCATCATTTACCGTCAGATAAGATTTCAACTATGTCATATAGGAGGTAATGGCAAACTGTACCACAGTGTGTTGGTTGCAAGGGCCATGTACCCAAGATTATGGTTGTGCAAATGTATATAAACTTATACATATAAACAGAAACATATGTAATCATAAACACAGTCAAGATGTAATGTGTAGAAGCACAGCAAGATATAATATTGGTGTGTACATTTACGTCTTTGCCGAGTCAAATAGTAGGGATAAATAGCAGGTAGAGGTAGAGGGTGCAATAACCTAATACATAGGGCCATTTAGTGTATCTCGTTTACAAAGAACTTCAATTAAATGCAAGTTTGCACACAGCTGCAAGGTTGCGTACGTCTTCACTTGTGAGAGGGATAGGAGGTAGGGGGTGTGTCAGTTGTGTAAAATAACAAGGCGTTATTGGGTGAAAAGAGGAGTAGGCTAGAGAGCCACACTAGTGTGATGCATAATTATGGAGTGTAGTTGGTGTAGTGAAGAGCATCAGATCAATTTGGTAAATTGGTTATAGATGGATTCCCAGTTCTCCCAGTGTTCGTTGAAATTGGTCAAGTCAACTCTCTTGGCCCATTCTCTCTCGTGACAGTAAATAGTATTAACTTTGTTAAGTAATTCTTGCAGAGAGGGGGAGATGTTGCTTTTCCAATGAGTAGCAATACATGATTTAGCAGCTATTAAGATATTGATAATCGCTACTTTCATAGGGGTACATAGCAACTCAGGTAGCAAGTGGAGTAAGCAACCTGCTGGGTTTAAACTTAATTGCATGCCAAACAAAGAGTGTATAATTTTTTTTACAAAATACCAAAAGGTTTGAAGTTTCGGGCAGTCCCAAAAAATGTGTAGGAATGAGCCTGTACCTTTGTTGCATCTCCAGCACGTGGGTGTGGAGGTAGGGTAAATCTTGGTAAGTCTGTTAGGAACTAGGTACCATCTCATTAGCACTTTGAAGTACGTCTCCCATAGAGTTACGCATTTAGTGGATCTTTTAGTGGATGAAATAGCTGTGAGCCAATCTTGTGTGTGAAATTCTACGCCCAGTTCTCGTTCCCATTTGATCATATAGGGGAGTTTAACAGGGTTACGGGCCTCTGCTTGTGCTAGGTAGCATAGTTTAAGGAATTTCTGAGGGAAACGAGATTTGTCAGACATGTAGCAAGTGTGGCCTATCAGGCTTAATGATGATAAATCGAGGCGTGTGATATTAGCCGTGTGTATTATGTGTTTTATTCTTAAGTAAAGGAATATATCTCGATGTGGTAAGTTATGAGTGGACTGTAGGTCAGGAAAGGATCGAAGGCCTGTTGAGTCAAATAAGGAGTAAACATTGGTCAGACCGTGTGTTGGCCAGTGGTGTATGGGAAGATCTGGTGATAACGCAGTAAGAGCTCTTAGGGGAGCTAAGTAAAGTAGTTCTTCTTTAGGACATAACATTGTGCTCCATGAGTTCCAGGAGCATAGAAGAAATTTTGTGCTTGGCAATAAAGACGTGGAAGAATGGTTGCACTTGGACCACAGTATATTGGGTAGGGATGGGATGTTGCCACATGCTTGTTCCAATTTAAGCCAGACTGGGTTAGCTTTCTTGGTCATGATGTCCAAGCTCTGTGCTAAAGAAGAGGCCCTATAATATTTACTGACGTTGGGGATGCCTAACCCTCCTCGGTGGATGGGGCGCCATAATGAGTGGAGTGCGATTCTTGGGGGTTTTCTCCTCCAAATATGTGCATTTAGAACAGTTTGAAACTTGGTAAGGATAGAGTTCGGGACAGTGATGGGTAGTGTGCGGAATAGGTAGAGTATGTGAGGAAGTGCCATCATTTTGATCGAATTTATCCTGCCTATCCAAGAGGTATTTAGTTTGTCCCATTGTTTCAACTGAGTTGAGATTTTGTGCAGAACCGCTTCATGGTTCTCTTTTATAGTTTGTGATTTGGATTGGGTTAATTTAATGCCCAGGTAGGTGATGGAAGTCTTGCGCCAATCAAAGGGGAATTGTGATTTTAGAGTATCGATTGTTTGAGGATTTAAGTTCAATGGAAGTATCTGGGTTTTAGCGATGTTGTTTTTGTAGTACGAAACCGTACCATACATATTCAGAGTTTGTAGGAGGTAGGGAATAGAAGAAGTCGGGTGTTGCAAAAAAATAATAATATCATCCGCAAATGCAGCTAGCTTTTTTTCTCCTGCAGGGGTTTGAAGGCCTGGGAGTAAGGGATCGTTTTTAATTGTGCGAAGAAGAGGCTCTAAGCAGAGAATGAATATTAGAGGGGACAAAGGGCATCCCTGTCTGGTACCATTAGAGATATTAAAATTGATGGATGAGAAGCCCGTATTGAAAACTCTTGCTGAGGGCATGGAGTAGAGGGCCATGATGCTAGTGAGAAAGGAGTCAGAGAAACCATAGGCTTTAAGGGTGGCCGACATATAAGACCAGTTCAGGCGGTCGAAGGCCTTTTCTGCATCGAGGGCCATAAGGACCCTGGATTGGCGATGACGAGTGGCCCAATCTATCAAGTCTGTACAGAATCTGGTGTTATCTCCCACCTGTTTGCCTGGCACGAAACCCGCTTGTTCTTCAGAGACTAGGTTCGGTAATATCTGTTTTAATCTATTAGCTATTAGTTTAGCATATAGTTTCACGTCTGCGTTTAGCAGAGAAATCGGGCGTAAGTTACTACATGATGTGGGCGGTTTGTTGGGTTTGGGCAGGGTAATGATATATGCTTCCAACATTTCCTTCGGGAAGCTACCTATTTTTTGTATTGTGTTGAAGAGTTTCGTGATGTGTGGGGTGAGTTGAGGTTCCATTTTAATATAATAATAGTTGGGGAGTCCATCTGGACCAGGGGCTTTATGCTTTGATAGGGACCTTATGGCTGTGGCTACCTCGTGCTCCGTAAATGGAGTGGTCAATTGATCATTTTGTTGTGGTGTAACCTGTGGAAGTGAAATACGTTGTAGAAACGTCGATATGTTCTGGGCGCTCGGGATGAAGGTATTCTTGTCTAAGTTATAAAGATCGTTGTAGAATGATGATAATTCATTGACTATGTCTATGGGGTTAAATAATTTTGTGTGCGATTTGGAAAGAATATAAGGGATTTTTGTCTGGAGGTATCTAGATTTAAGCTGGTTAGCTAGAAGTTTGCCGGCTTTATTGCCTAAGGTGTAATATCTCTGCTGGAGTTTAGTCGCCTTATTGGTAAAATCCTCAATTCTCAGATTTAGTATTTGTTCACGAATTATTGCGATTTGTTTCGTGGTAGAATGAGAGGGTGAGATTTTGTTGGAGTTTTCCAATGTTTCAAGCTTTCTTTGAAGTGAAGTATTTAGGTTACTAGCTGTTCTTTTTTTGATTGATCCTAGTTTGATGAACGTTCCTCTTATTACACTTTTGTGCGCTAGCCATTGGGTTTCTGTAGATGTGTCTGTAGTGACATTGTTATTAAAGTAGTCCTGTATTTCCAAGGCAACTGTTTGTAAATTGTCAGGCGAGTCTAGGATGGATTCGTTTAAGCGCCAAGTGCCGCGGCCTTTTGTGGGATAGGGTACTGCTATGGTGACTATAATAGGTGCATGATCGGACCACGTCCGTTGTCCTATGGTTTGATCTAAGAGGTGGGGCAGGGTCGATTTATCGAGTAAGCATAAGTCTATCCTTGTATAAGTCAAATGAACTGGAGAGAAAAAGGTATAATCTTTGGCTGTGGGGAATAGATTTCTCCAGGTGTCAAAGAGATCGTGTGTGAAAATAAGGTTCGAAAACAGTTTACTGTTATGCACAGTGAGTTTGTTAGGTTTTAGGTTGTTGACCCGTTGGACGTCTAGTAAGGGATCAAGTGTGCAGTTACAGTCACCACATATTATGACATGACCTTGTTTTAGGGTAGATATCTTTTTAATAGCCTTGTTGAGAAAGGAGAATTGAGCGTCATTGGGCGCATAGAGGGAAGAGATTGTAACTTGAATACCATTAAGTTCACCAACCAAAATAAGCAGTCTGCCCGTGGGGTCAGCGTATTGTCTAATGGGAGTGAATACCCAGTCCTTGTGAAATATAATTGCCACTCCTTTAGATTTATTTGGTGCGTATGCATGGTATTCTGTAGGGTATTTGGATGATCTTATGTGGGGTGGATTGTTTTTGCAGAAGTGAGTTTCTTGGAGGCAGACTATGGCAGCCTCAGAGTTATGCATATCTCTTAACACTTGACTTCTTTTGTAGGGGCTGTTTAGGCCTTTTGCATTGAGGGAAAGGATTTTTAATGTATTAGTCGTCATTTTAGGTAAGTATGGTGCACGAGTGGAAAGAATGGATACTCTGGAATGAATAGGAATGTCCTAAGCTTCCGTTGGATATTGCACGCAGTAAAGGGCCTCAGTAATGGGGCTTGAAGATAGGTAACGAAGGGTGCGTCGTGATCCCTAGGGGGTAAATTCTGGTACCTTGGAGGAGTGCAAGGGGGAAGTAGGGGAGGGGTAGTGGCAGTAACGGGATAACTATATACACAGACATTTCCTTGAAGTGGAAAACGTAGAGTGGCCATTTTTAGACACTAGGAGTGCCTCAAGTGATGGCCGGGGGAGGGAGGGAGGTGTGAGAGGTCCTGCAACCAGGTTATATTGATCATAAAATAAATAACTGCGGGAAAGCATTTATCTTATATTCTATATAGAGTAGAAAATTGCCAACAGTGGTGTGGCTAGGGCTTTGAATGACAGGAGTTTCGTGCAAGGATTTCCGAGTCGAAACAAGTGGAATGTAGGTATAGATTGGGGAGTATTTGCACGTTAGCAAATAGTTGCAGTGAGTGCAAATCAACTGAGTGAATGATATTAACTCTAAGTGTAGGGTGGTGCGATGAAGCCAATTATCGTGAGTTGAGGGTAGCAAATATCATGTATAATTGTCTAAACATATATGTAACATATTTCCCATGAACAATTACAAAGTTTTTTGCATATTAAAACATAATCAATAAAAATAGACAATATTAGACATAACTGGAAAAAAAAAAAAAAAATTCTGCAATATGTGCCCTCAGCAATTGAGCTTGAAGCAGGGACTGGAGGTATAAATGGTCAGAGTTAGGGCCTCATGTGTGATTGGAGAGGGCTTGCAAAAAAATTGTTTAGAGCGTTGTGAACATTTACTTAGGTTTGGGGATGGTAAATATCGTACTTATCATCATTGTAGGACCCGTACACCTTAGTTATGAGCAAGCCTAGTTCTCGAAGTATTAAAACATAAATTATAAACATGAAAAAAGGGCAATAATAGAAACAGACCAATAAATGTTTGCTATACGTATGCTTATCCTTTGCACTTGAATTGCTGGTTGGAGGTGTGCATAGTCGTATATAGTCGAGATCGGGACGCTATATGTGGATTAGGGAGGACCTACAAAATAGGATAGCCATGCGGGTAGTGGGTGGCCCGGGGTAAGAACCTGTCGTCAGATGATTAAGGCCCGTGAAGCGTGCCTCCGGGATGCGGATATGAAACGCTTGGATCGGTGGTGTATTGTGACCATATACTGGACTGTAAGGAAAACAGTCAACGGATGTAATAGCCATGTGGCCTACATGGTGCGTTACCCTTAAGCATAGCATAGATCTCGAAATAATAAGTAAAAGCATCGATTTGGGATATAACAGTAAAACGTTACAACAACAAATACGATTCCGTATGCAGCAAGGAAAAGTGTTGTACATAAACAACAACTGGGCATATGTGTAATGATAGGAGGGAATTTCTGATCGTGAAAGTGGTTCACGTCGGGTGTTGATTACATATCGCCGTGTAGGTGCTGTATATGCGAAGAGTACTTATTGTGTAGGGAACCCACAAATCCAATTGTGTATATGTTGTAGTGTTAAAATCGAATGTGGCAGGATGGTTGTCGACCTGCAGGACAGAGATTGAGAAGCACGTGGACGTGCTCTAATGGTAGATTGTCGACCTGCCGCTATAAACCAAGTAATTAAGTTATACAGATTAGTGCCGAAGATGGTATAAATGATCGGTGTTAATTACTAAGAATGGATTGGGTTGTCAGTTATAAAATAAGATACACTTAAGTAGCACCACAATAAGAACTTATACTCATCGCAATTTATAATGGACGGAAAGTTCATGTGTTGCGAGCCGGCGAGCCCGCCATCTTCCACTCCTTTTGAAGTCGTCTGGGAGAGCAGCTTCTAGACGGGGAATTAAGCGGAACAGCGTTGGAGTTAGTCCATAGGCCCCATTTGATGAGGAGTTTCATCCAGTCTTCTGGTTCGTTGATTGCATATGTTTTTCCTTGTCGCCAAATCAAAACTTTTGTGGGGTAACCCCATCTGTAAGAGACTTTGTTGTTGCGTAGTGTCTTTGTGACGGTTAGGAATTCCTTCCTTCGTGCCATGGTAGTGGCCGATAAATCAGCATACAGGGATATTTGTTGGTAGGGGTCCGGGAGCTGATCAGCTTTCCTGGCCGCATTCAGCAGAGCGTCTTTGTGTGTGAAATAATGAAATTTCACTATGACGTCCTTCGGTACATCACTAGACATGCGGGCCGGTCGTGGTAGCCTGTGCATGCGGTCAAAGGTCCATGCAGAGTCTGGCAGTTCCGGGACCAAGGATTTACATACAGCTAGTATGAATGCTGGTAAAGCGTCGTGGGACACATCGTCCGGTATGCCCCTGAACCGAACATTTTGTCTTCTCGACCTATCTTCTAGGTCAGCTAATTTAAATTTGAGCGTGGTATTTTCTTCCGAGATTTTCTGTAACTTATCAGCCATTTCGTTGTGGGCTAAGCAAATCTCATCGGATCTATGTTCAAGTTGGCTCGTTCTGTCACCCAGGGCCGAAATTTCTTTCCTTAGCTCCCGGTCAATCTTCAGGAAGTCTTGACGTATAGTCGATCGGAGTTCCTGGAGCATTTTGTGCAGGCTACGGTCCGTGACCGCGATATCAGAGTGTTTTGAGGAGGTCGATTCGCAGTCAGAGTAGGCTTCCGATAAGGTAGCTCTGTCGCCGCCATCTTGGATTTCTCGTCTGCGATCTTTTTTCTTGTTATTTCTTGCCATATCGGGCAGTTTCAGTTGCTTGGGAGGAGACATTAGTGAGGGATGCTCCTTGGGGATATAATTAGTTGAAATTTAGCAGTTAATGCTGATATTGTCGCTCGTTAGGTTTGCAGGTCGACGGAGCTCTCAGTCCATGCGACTGCACTCGCCGGAAGTCGGACACGCCCCCTATTAAGTGATTTCTAATGAATAAGACCATAATAAACCCGTGTCCATTACAATCCACCTCTTGGTCTTATCCATAGATATCATCTTCTACACCGCTGTTTCCATTTATGGCAAAGTTAAAAGTCCTAATCCCTATACCCAGCTTGCCACACACACACAAACAAACAAACAAAAATAATACTAAAATATAACCACAGCTACTGACAGTCTATGAAAACCATGTTTCCCAAACCACCCAAAACAATCCGGTATATGATTCTTCATGTAATGTTTCCTGTATGGTAGAAAATGTGGCCAAATCATGGTTAACTTCTGTGTGCTTGACAAATAGTCCATGAACAACCATATTCCTAATTTCATCTCCTCAAAACACCTAAGCAGTCTGGTACATGATTATTCCGTAATGTTTCCAAAATAACAGTAAGTGTGACCAAATCATGGTTAACGGGATAGTTGCAGCACTCGTTGCCGACCAAGGCCAGACTCCTTTCTTGATGGATACTGATTTAGAAAGGTTACAGCTCTGATGTGCATAAAGATGTTAGAGGACCATGGACTCAATTGTTTTAAATTGTCACCAGCCGGCTGGAAGGAAAGAAAACAGGTTTAATATCACCACATAATAACACAACCTTAGTATTACCAGGTCCATCTGAAATTATTCTCCCTTTTGCCTTTGTTGCTCGCTAGTTCTAGGTAGCACCCAAACTTTGGACCCTACCTGAATCAGCTCAGTCTTGTCCCATGTTACTAACACTGTTTGAGGTACCCAAATGGCTATCTCCCCCAACTCACCACCTCCACTTCTAGACATAGGTACACTCCACATACTTCCACATGTATTCACCACACCTGGGGTTGTCCACCCATCTTTCCCCAACCTTTCATGGAGAATTAATGTGACTTCTGTCCCTATAGGCATGGTGCCTCCAATGGATAGAGTTACAGTTTGCCATTCCCCTTCTACTGTTATTTTAACAGGGTAGAGGACTTTTACTCTAAACTTATTCTTTCCTACTGACGTAGGAATGTCACCTGTGAATGTTAGTCTCATGTTTACAGTCGGAGTATCATTTTGTCTGGTCAACCTGTCATAAGGGGAGAACTGTCCGATTGGTCAATTGTTCAATATCATTACCGCTTGGGTAATTACCCGATCCCAGCCCATTAGCGTTTTACTGGGGGATAGCTTCCTAATTTGTTCTTTTAGAAGCCCATTGCACCGCTCTATCAACCCCGCAGCTTGGGGATGATAGGGGATATGGAATATCCATTTAATCCCTGAGTCATGTGCCCATTGTTGTACCAGCTGTCCTGTGAAGTGGGTGCCATTATCTGTTTGAATTTCAGATGGCATCCCGTAAGCCATCACGATTATCTGTAGGATCTTCAATGTAGCGGCTTGATTGGCACTTCTACAAGGTAGCACCTGTAGCAATCCTGTGTAAGTGTCGACGGCAGTACAACAATAAAGGAGTCCTCCTCTTCCTTTGGGTAGCGGGCCAATGTAGTCGAGTTGCCATATCTGGCCTGCTGATGTGCCTTTCTTTAGATATCCTCGAGTCTGTGTGGTGAGTGGCCACTTCTTGACTTCGTTGCAGACTTCACACACTTGTTGAGCAGTGGTGACTAGCCCCAAGGTGATTGGCATCCCTCTTGATCGTGCCCACTCCAATGTGGCCTTGTTTCCTCTGTGCCCTCCAGTTTCATGGGCCCAGGTTGCCATCTTCAACAGCACCGGATCTACAGGGTCACTAGATTTCACACTTCGGATCCTTGTCAGCTCATCTGCTACAGCATTGTGGTTCTCTTCATCCAAGTTAGTAGCTATGTGGGCATCAACATGTCCAATTTGGATCAGTCGGGTCTGGGCAGCCACCCAGATCTTCTCCCATAATTCTGCACCTCCCCACACTGGTCTTCCATGAATCAGCCATCCATTGGTTCTCCAGGTGGACATCCAGGTTGTACACGCTTTGTAAACAGCCCAGCTATCAGTATAGATCTGTATTTCTTGTGAGTTAGTCTCTTCCAGCAGGGATGCTATTGCCACTAGCTCAGCATACTGACTTGATCCACCCCTGCCTTGCTCTTGCACAATCTTCCCCTGTTGAGGGTTGTAGGCTACTGCTGTCCCATCAGTGAACCAGGCATCATGCTTCTGTTCTGTTGTCATAGGGCGGAGCTGACTTGATAGGGGAAGGTTGCAGCACTGGTATTTCACAGGTGTTTGGATGTGACAAGGACTTGTATGTCACTAAGCCATTTAGGAGTTTAGAGAGTTCTTTAATTTCTCCAGCCTGTATCCCTCCTCTCTCCTGCAGGTACCACTTCCACTTCAACAATGTCTGGCTTTGGGCAACTTCAGCTTTCAGGGGTAGGCAGTCATCCCATACCCACCCAGCAATGGGTAGGTCCGTTCGGACTGACACTGGTGCTTGTAGTGTTATGGTTTCCACATGCAGCAGTGCTGTGTATGCAGCTAACAGGTTCTTTTCCAATGGCGAGTATCGTTGTTGGGCCCTAGTTAGTTGCTTGGACCAGAACCCAATTGGTATTGCCCTCTGGCCTTTGACTTCATGTGGCTGCCATAATCCCCAAGACATTACATTTTCTGTCACCATCACATCCAGTTGGAAAGTGATTCCAGCTTTGATGGGTCCTAAACCCTGGTGTTGAAGAACAGCTTCTTTGGCTGCGTTGAATGCAGTAACTTAGTCTGTTCCCCATACAAAAGTCGATTTCTTACGTGTGACATTGTAAATTAGCCTTAACAACAGTCCAAGGTGAGGTATAAACTACTTTCAATAGCCAAGAGCACCCGGAAATCTTTGCGCTTCTTTAACAGTCTTTGGGGGTGGAGTGTTCTGTAAAGTATCCAGCACAGGTTGGGGTATCTTTCTTACAGGGCCGTCCCAGATCATTCCTAGAAACTTTACTTCCTGGGCGGGACCCTGTACTTTGTCTGGATTGATAGCCCAGCCTCTCTTAGTCATATGGTCAATTAACAAAGGCAAAGTCTCTTCCACTTCTTCCTTGGTATCAGTGATCATGATATCATCAATGTAGTGGAACACAGGGGTTTTTAGTTTGAGCTGGCTTAAATCCCTTGCAACCAATCCATGACAAATTGTAGGGGAGTGTAAGTATCCCTGGGGCACAACTTGGAAAGTGTATTGGCGTCCTTCCCAAGTAAAAGCAAACTGATCTTGTGACTCGGGTGCAATGGGAATAGAAAAGAACGCATTAGCTAAATCGATCACTGCATGCCACTCACTGGCCTGCTTGGCTATGTCCTCAATGACACAGACGATATTGGGAACTGCAGCACTTAATGACGGTGCCACTTTATTGAATCCCCTATAATCTATCGTCATGCGCAAAGAGCCATCCGACTTCTTGACAGGAAACACAGGAGCGTTAAACGGGCTAACGGCAGGACGAACTACACCTGATGTCAATAGCTGAGAAATTGTCTCGCTGATCTTTCAGTCCTCCTGGTAGCCGGTACTGCTTCAGTCTTACCGGACTACTAGGAGGAGGAATTACCACAGGTGTCCAGTTGGCATTTCCCCTCACAACTTCCTTGATAGCTCTAAAATAGGAAGGCTTGTGTGGAAATCCAAAGGTGAACACCCCCCACTGAGTCTCTATTCTTTGCCCTAGCAATACATCTACATCCCAAGATATTGTCAGGTAATTCTGAAATCAGTGCGTTAGTCACAAACTTTGGGCCTTCATTAATAGATAGTTACATTAACCTGCACTGCCTTGGTTATCCTTCCTCCCAAACCTTCTATTTTCACAATGGGACCTGCAAACTTTGAGGGGTTACCCTGTAGTACAGTCACTTCAGCTCCAGTGTCCACTAAAGCCAAAACCTTGGTGCAGTTGGCTCCCCGCCCCCACCATACAGTCAGCGGCACATGAGGCCGTCGGTCCCCAGCAGTAAGGGGAAACATATTCACTGCCTGGGAACTGCCATCACGTCAGCTGATTGATGCTGCTGCAATGGCCCATAATTCCTCTGAGGGGTAGATGGATTTAACTTTCTCTGTGGAAGGGATAACGTGTTTCTTGGGCATCTTGGGTTGGTCTGAATTAAAGTCATCTCTGATGTCAGTCTGGGTGGCGGCACCAGATGTGATATCCTCATCTAGGTTGATGAGGCTGACCTTGTCAGAACTGCGATCCCTATATGCAACATGCACTTTTCTTTTTATGATGTTCCTCCACCTCTCAAACATAGCAGGTGTAGAGATGCCATCAATCTCATCAGGAGAAACACCAGCTTTGACCAAGTCAGCCCACATCTGCTTTCGAGAAATAGCATACTTGGTGGAGTCTCTGTTTGGATTATGTTTGACTGGAGGGGCAGACATTTGTTTAACTGGTGAGATGTCCTCACTCTCGTCTTTAGACCTGCTAGTTGCTGCGATACCCCTTTTCCCTTTTTCCTCTTGCTCAAATTCCCCTAGCTCTGCCAACACTGTTGTTATTTTATGTACTATCCCATTTGGACCTGCTCCACATAATAGTGACATCAAAGTAGCTCTTAAATGGTTAGGGGCTGTTCTAAGGAATCGGGACCGCATGCTTTGTGTAAATTCCTCTACATCTGGCCCAGCCCAATTATCCTTATCCAACCCTGCTACACATCCCATGATCCTTACACGAACTATTGCCTCTTTTAAGGTGCGCCAGGGGGTGTGAGGCTCTATGTCAACATGAGAGGGAAAACTTTGAACAAGGCATGCCTCACAATATCCAGCAATGAGAAGTTGCCTTGTATTTCCCTCACCTGTCGCAAAATCTGCCTGACTTGGGGATCATTAGTTATCTGGCCTAGACTCACTGCTTCTGTTGCATTAAGCATCACTTTGTCTGCACCAGCGTCTCGCCCATGCTTTCATCACTGCCTTGCTTGTACGCTTTGGCCAACTCGGACAATTCCATTTGCGTATACCCTCTCATCAATTCATTCACCTCATCATGTGCCTCCCCTGCATTACCATACTGGTCCCTATTTACTCTGCGCTTCCGCTGCTGAGTGATGACAGGACGGGCCTTACGGCGGTCCGGTACATCATCAGGTGATATCGTAGTTGTACTCCACAAAATCTTCCTCCTCATCCGAGAAAGAAATCAATGATGAACTTTCTCTGGGAGAGTCCTTTATCACAGGTCTCATCCTTCGGGATGGCTTAGGCAACTTCCCTACAGGGCTCCTATGGTTCACTCTGTCCACCCGCAACGTAGCATACTGTTCTTCCAAACAAGCATTTCGTTCATTATTAGAAAGCAGGCACTCAGTTGCAACTATTAACCTTCCCTTTACATCAATTAGTTCCTTTTCCAAGGCTTCTCTTTTTAATACCTCCTCACGTAAGGCATGCAAAATGATCCATCCTGTTTCAGCTGCAGCCTTACTCTGTTTCTTGGAATATACTTTAAGACATAGTCTCAATGCCATGTTCCCTACATCACCACTGGTGGCTGGGTATACAGGAGCTGCATAATGCACAAGCTCCTTCCCTATGTCTGTCCATTTTCCCAGACATGCCCATTCAGGGACTGCCCCGTACTTGGCCTTCTCTTCTTTGCTCACACGCTTTTTTCTGAACAAGGTATGCATACTTATGTGGTTTCTAGTGGTCTGTCAAACAGCTATCTATAACACTCTTCCGTTTTGCACTGCAACCACTCATGCACTTACACAGACACAAATCAAGCACCTACTGGACAATGGCATTAGAGAACTCCCACCCCAGTTCGGTTTACACAAATACCCCCTGGTCCCTATGGGTCAATACCCCCTTTCCCAGGCAAGCATACATACATACAACAATCAATATATGTATTTCCTAGTCACTAAAAGTCCAATACTCAGTACCCCCTAGCCTAAATTCCCCACCCGCTACTGTAACTGTTTACAGCCCACGTTATGGCAGTTCACCCGCTAGGCAGATATGCTCAGTACCCCCTAGTTTAAGTTCCCCACCCGCTACTGTAACTAAGTTTACAGCCCACGTTATGGCAGTTCACCCGCTAGGCAGATATGCTCAGTACCCCCTAGCCTAAGTTCCCCACCCGCTACTGTAACTAAGTTTACAGCCCACGTTATGGCAGTTCACCCGCTAGGCAGATACACAATAAACCCACGTATTACTTATTTTATATTTCCTGGTCTCTCAGGGACATACAATAGCTAATCCCCTTCCCAGGGTAATCTAAAACTGACACAAAATGCTACTTTTAAGCAATACAGAATTTCAAATGGACTTATGAGTAATACATAAAGTTTTCAAGTGCAAAATAATCATTAAAAACAAAACCAGTTAGTACACAAGCCACTTGCAGCAATGACAACGCTAAAACACACCACTCTTGTCGCAGTGTGGTATTGTTACCCAAACATAACTTGGGAGGCTTGTAAACTAAATCCTGATAAGTTTGACCAAAATAATAACTTTCTGGAAAAATAAAAAATAAAAAAATCACAAAATTGTGGAAATATGCAGTTTTGCTATTAACTATTATTATTAATAACTCCTGCAATGTCCTGCCGACTACGCCAGATGAAACGGAAAAAAGATCGCTATTATTTGTTAAAAAATTCTAATTATTCCAAATATCTAAATTAATGCCAGATATGGTATTAACTGGTATATCTTAATAATTTAGATGTTGCTCCCAAAGTACAAATGAAATAGAATGAATCCAAAATGGAGTCTACTCACCATGTGGGCTATTCCAAAATGGAGTTAGTCACATGTGGCATGCATCACAATGGGAGTCAAATAACACTCTCCTGAAAGGATTACCCAAATATAACAGAAAAAACAAACAAACAAAAAAGTACACTCGAAGAGATATGATTTAACAATTAATATCCAAACTGACACACACCTTGATAGTTGTGTAAAAGATATATCATGTTTAATATACATGCATAAAGAAACAATATATATACACATATATAAAACAGTTGTCAAATATTATATACTTTAACTAACAATGCAATACTACATCAATCTTAACTGCAATAATCTCACACTGCTAAATACACATCAACCATTGTATAATAAAAATGATTTTGCCCTACCAAAATGTTATCCAGAAAATATGATTTTCCGTTTAATCAAACCACCAAATAATAATTGATTAAACTAAAATGAAACTAAACTAAAATGAGACTAAAACTAACTAAAATAAAACTAAACTTAAAAATAAAAAACAGCGATACAAATACTTATCAGTTGCCAGCTGCAAGATGTTCAATGCTCGGCCTCGAAAAGGAATGCCTCTCCTCCTCCAGCACGTGGCTTCACCTTGTAAAGTGATTGAGCATGTGACTTTCCTTACCCAATCCCTGTGTGCCATTGAATGGGGAGTCAGGCATCCATCTTGGCCGCATGGCTCAGACAAAGAAAGTCTCCAAAAAAGGTGCTCACTACTCCCCCTAGTGGTACAATTCTAAAATGGCACTCCACATAATAAACTGTATTAAGTGATTTCTAATGAATAAGACCATAATAAACCCTTGTCCATTACACCAACATATTCAAATATCACCCAGATCAGTTCAGGAATTAACTGGAAGTCTTATTTTTACCGACAGTGCACATGGTCCTATGCCCAAAACAGTTCCAGGGAATCAGGGCTAACGTTTGGTCTCTCTGTCTGGAGTACAAAAGTACACTGGGAGCTAGATCCAGGAGTTTAATCCAGGGTGAGAAGGGACGACGAGACCCCAGCCAAGCTGCGGCAGCTGCCTTGATAAACCGTCAGCGGGTTATGGTCTGTAACCAGAGTGAACTCTTGTCCATACAGGTAGGGAGTCAGGTGTGGTGTCCGGTGTGGTGCTTATAGTGCTCAAGGCTACTAGGAAGCCCAGTCGGGGTGTCAGGTGGTCCGTCACAGCAGCAATAGCAACGGGACTGTTACGGTTACCCTTAGTCTTGCTGAGAGTTGGACCGCTTAGTAGTCTGGATTCCTATTGCTGAAGAAGGAGAGGGACTGCTTCCATAGTATTCCATACGAGTCCTGTAAATGTAGAATAATCCCACTAGCTATAGCACAGCTAGGATACCCTTTTGCCCACAAAACGAGTCAAAGCTGCGATTTGAGGGTCAAACAAGAACTGAGGACTGGGGTGCCCAGCCTGCTTTTTATTGTGGTCACATACAAAAGGGACACTCCCAAGGGGAGGCATAAAATAACCAATCACATATTGGGTGCAACCCACATGTCCCCTCCCCTCAGATAAACAGTTAAGACAATTATGTTACACACATTTTCACCCACATTCTGCATGTACCCCAAAACCAGGGGGTGCACCCTTAAATCCTGCATCGAGGAAAGACCTCATTCAGGGGGGCAACATATCCGAAAACTGGCCCGTTCGGATGAACGGTTCGGGAGTTAGGGGTTTCCAAAGTTTGGACCGACCGCACATACTTTCCAGCCGAAAATAGTTCCATACGTTTAGGCCTTGCGGTCGGTCTCTGTTCGTGCGGTAAAACTCCACGAACCCCTTGCCATCCATAGTTATCCCTGGGGTCGCTGTATTCCCCATGCGAATGGTAATTGTCTTACCGAACGGTGGACTGTTCGGTAGGTCCAGCACGAAGTTATGTTATCCTGGAGGTCTCAGCGGTGTTCGCCTGTTTGCGTCTCCGTTTTTAGTTCCAGATGGTTGTGGGCAAACACAGCTGGTCGTACGTAAGATGGCCGCGAACACGTGCAAAGTCCCGAAATGCCGGCCACCTATACGTTTACATAAAGGGTTCGTGCTGAACCATACGAAGGGCTCACTGTGGATCGCTATGTCGTCCAGGTATGCGCAAGCAAAACTCTGGAAGCCATCCAGGAGTCTATCAACCAAGCGCTGGAATGTAGCTGGGGCATTCTTCATCCCAAACGGCATCACCTTAAACTGGTATAAACCGAATGGGGTGACGAATGCCGACTTGGGGATAGCCTCCGGGGCCAGGGGAATCTGCCAGTAACCCTTGCAGAGGTCGATGGTGGTCAGGTAATTCCCCCGGGCTATACGATCCAGTAGCTCGTCTACCCTGGGCATAGGGTAAGCGTCTGTCACTGTCTTTTCGTTGAGCCTCCGATAGTCTACGCAAAATCGTGTTGTCCCATCTTTCTTGGGCACTAGGACAACCGGGGAGGCCCATGGACTATCGGAGGGCTCAATTACCCTGAGTTGGAGCATCTCATCGATCTCCTTCTTCATTTCTGTCCTAACTGCCTCGGGGATTCGGTACGGGGCCTGGCTCAAGGGAGCTTGTCCCGGAGTATCTACCTGGTGGGTGGTTAGGGTAGTGTACCCTGGCTTCTGGGAGAAGGTGAGGTTTTTGGACTGTAGGAGTGGGTTAAGCTGCTCCCTTTCAGTGGGGCTAATTCGGTCTCCTATCTGAACCTGAGCTACGATATCTATGGGGGAACTCTTTTCCAATAGGTCAGGAATGGGTAGGCTGTCGGGGTCTTCCTGAGGGGGACAACATACGGCCGTCACATCCTCGGGTCGCTCCAAATATTCTTTGAGCATATTTACATGGAACGTCTTCCTAATCTTGTTGTCGTGGCAACTGGCTATTACATAGGTGGTGTCTCCTCGTCTCTCTACGATCTGGTACGGGCCCTGCCAGGACGCCTGCAATTTGTCTGTCTTCACCGGCTTGAGTACTAGTACCTTTTGCCCTATGGTGAAGATTCTTCTTCGGGCCCCCCGATCGTACCATACCCTCTGTCTTCTCTGGGCCGACTGGAGGTTAGCCTGTACGGATTTGGCTAAATGCTCCATTCGGTCTCTGAGTTCCAGCACGTATGGCACAATAGGACACCGTCAGTTTCCATCTCTCCCTCCCAGTGCTCCCAGATCAGGTTTAGGGGTCCCCGTACCTTTCTTCCATAGAGCAACTCAAAGGGAGAGAACCCTGTTGTTTCCTGGGGCACCTCCCGATACGCAAATAGGAGGTGCGGCAGGAAGCGTTCCCAGTCTCGGTATTCCTGAGTGAACGTCTTGAGCATTTGTTTGAGGGTCCCATTAAACCTCTCGCAAATCCGTTCGTCTGGGGGTGGTATGGGGAGCTCAGGAGGGACTTGATTTTGCACACCTGCCAGAGTTGTTGGGTCAATTCAGCCGTAAATTGGGTGCCTTGGTCGGACAGGATTTCCTTTGGGAATCCTACCCGAGAGAACACTTGGACTAGGGCATTCGCTACCGCATCCGCTTGGATGTTGGATAGGGCAACAGCCTCTGGGTACCGGGTAGCGTAGTCCACTACGGTAAAGATGTAGCGCTTACCGGAGGGACTAGGGGTAGCCAGTGGTCCTACTAGGTCAATAGCAACCCTGCTGAAGGGTTCTTCTATAATGGGCATATTGACTAAATGGGCTTTAGGGTGATCTCCTCGCCTTCCTACTCGTTGGCACACATCGCAAGTGTTACAGTAGGTCCTAACGTCAGCGTGTACCCCTGGCCAGAAGAACGTGTGGGTAATGCGGTGTAGTGTACGGGTTACAGCTAGGTGGCCTGCCAAGGGGATGTCGTGTCCTATCTTGAGGATTTCTCGACGGTATTTGTGGGGCACTACCAGCTGTCGCCTACGTTGTCCCTTTTTCTCTGTTAAGCGGTACAGTTTCCCCTTTTCCCACAAAAATGTTTTGTTATCTGCCCCGCCCCCTCCAGTCTCTGCTCGTTCTCGGTACTTTTGTAAGGTCGGGTCCGTCTTAGACTCTGTCTCGAAAGCATCGGGGGTGTCCCAGGGAATGGGGCTTAACATGTCAGGCACGGTCGGTGTGTGTCTTACCTGGGTCTCCCGCACGGGTGAGAGTTCTCGCTCTGTCCGGGCTTGGGCTCGAGTAGTCACTGGGTTTGCCTCGTTCTTGTATACTGGAGCATAGGCAGAAGTCATGGGGCCTAAATCGTTGCCCAGTAGTACTTCGGCAGGTAAATTATCCATTATGCCCACGTTCACAGCCCCCTTTCCCGCTCCCCAATCAAGATGTACTTTAGCGGTCTGAATTTTGTACACATCCCCCCCGCCACTCTAACGGCCACAGTCTGTCCTGATCGCTTGTGCTCCGGCACCAAATGACTCTGTACCAGCGTGATAGTAGCCCCGGTGTCTCTCAACCCCTCAGTAGACCGTCCCTCAACCCATACCTTCTGCCGATGGTGCTGGCGGTTATCGGAGGCAGCATATACAGGGTCTGCCTCGTGAAGCGGCCCCAAGTATTCTTCCATAGGGGCCTCTTGGTTGACACAGAGAGCCCAGGCAGGACGGTAGGACCCAGAGGGGTAATTGTAATTCCTGGGTGTCTGGTGTGTATTAAGAGGGCAGCTAGCCATGAAATGCCCGGGTTGTTTGCACCGGTGGCAAGTCGGCCTGGGGCGCACAGCGTTGTTATTGGGCGGTCCTGAGTGTCGGGCGGGCCCTGCGGGGACCGGAGCCCTGAATTCAGCATGGGGTGGTGCACGGTAAACCTCTCTGGGTTCGACCCGTGTTGGAGCCCGATAGTTCGTGGGCTCGTGAAGACGGGAGTCATAATGCTCATCGGCCAATCGAGCTGCTTCCTCTAGCGTGGAGGGTCGTCTGTCTCGCAACCATTCCTTTCCCTGCTGCTCCATGCCATTATAAAAGTGTTCTAAAAGAAATAACTGTAAAATCTCCTCACCAGTCACAGCTTTACTCCCACTCAGCCAGTGGTTTGCCGCTCTCCGCATTCGGTGAGCCCATTCCATATGGGTGTCATTAGGCTTTTTCTTCGTGCCCCGAAATTGTCGGCGATACGTGTCAGGAGTTACAGCATACCGCCGCAACAGGGTCTCTTTAACTAGTGCATACTGTGTCACTTCCTCAGTACCCAGGGTACGAAAGGCTTCTATGGCGCGCCCGGAAAGTTTCCCCGACAGTATCGTTGGCCACTCTCTGTTGGGGATCTGGTGCAGGGCACATTGCCTTTCGAAGTCCGCCAAATACTCATCAATTCCTGTCTCGCTCTCTATGAAGGGTCGAAAAGCCGCATAGGGTATTTTGGGCTTCCCGGCGTTTTCGACAGGAACGATCATCTGTGGAACTTCAGCATTGCGTTGTGCGTTCACCATATCGAGTTCGTAGGCTCGAGTCTTCCTTATGTCTTCGTCCGCTTCTGCCATCAACTGCTGTATCAGTTCCATGGGTGGGTTTGGCCCGTATAGTGTGTCTCTCCCGAACAATCCTGGTCTTTTCGTCACTAGTCGTGGTCGGTGTTTCTGCCATGGTGAAGCTCTGATCTAGTTCGGTTAACTCTGCTATCAGCTCTCTCCTTGGACGGTTGTTGGCGTATCCCCCTCGGCTTTCCAGTAAATCCTTTAGGGTTGTACGCTTCAATTTTTCGTAAGCGCTCTCCATCCGTTCAGTACCTCACCTAGGACATCCAGAATTATCCCACCCCTGCCACCAAATGTTACGGTTACCCTTAGTCTTGCTGAGAGTTGGACCGCTTAGTAGTCTGGATTCCTATTGCTGAAGAAGGAGAGGGGCTGCTTCCATAGTATTCCATACGAGTCCTGTAAATGTAGAATAATCCCACTAGCTATAGCACAGCTAGGATACCGTTTTGCCCACAAAACGAGCCAAAGCTGCGATTTGAGGGTCAAACAAGAACTGAGGACTGGGGTGCCCAGCCTGCTTTTTATTGTGGTCACATACAAAATGGACACTCCCAAGGGGAGGCATAAAATAACCAATCACATATTGGGTGCAACCCACATGTCCCCTCCCCTCAGATAAACAGTTAAGACAATTATGTTACACACATTTTCACCCACATTCTGCATGTACCCCAAAACCAGGGGATACACCCTTAAATCCTGCATCGAGGAAAGACCTCGTTCAGGGGGGCAACATATCCGAAAACTGGCCCGTTCGGATGAACGGTTCGGGAGTTAGGGGTTTCCAAAGTTTGGACTGACCGCACAGACTTTCCAGCCGAAAATAGTTCCATATGTTTAGGCCTTGCGGTCGGTCTCTGTGCGTGCGGTAAAACTCCACGAACCCCTTGCCATCCATAGTTATCCCTGGTGTCGCTGTATTCCCCATGCGAAGGGTAATTGTCTTACCGAACGGTGCACTGTTCGGTAGGTCCAGCACGAAGTTATGTTATCCTGGAGGTCTCAGCGGTGTTCGCCTGTTTGCGTCTCCGTTTTTAGTTCCAGATGGTTGTGGGCAAACACCGCTGGTCGTACGTAAGATGGCCGCGAACACGTGCAAAGTCCCGAAATGGCGGCCACTTATACGTTTACATAAAGGGTTCGTGCTGAACCATACGAAGGGCTGTAAATAAGTCAGAAAGGTGCAAATAGCACCAAAAGGTACATAGCAAAATACGGCTTTCGTAACAGGGACCCTGTGCTAGAGGGCGCTTGGTGTTGGTAGGGGTAGGTCGGATGGGGGATTGATAGTTCCCCCTTGCTGTCTGGGTCCACAGGGTTTGAACGCAGGGTGGAGGCTGGTCCAACTTGCGAGCGTCATGGTATTCATCCGCAAGCTGGGCTGCCTCTGGGAGTGTAAGAGGTCTGCAGTCCCTTACCCACTCCTTGACGTCTGCTTCTATATAATTGAAAATTGTTAAAATAGGATGAGCTGTAAAATTTTGTCTATGGTGGTTGCTTGACAGCTTGTAATCCATTGGGAGGCTGATCGTTGCAGCCGGCTTTCCCACTCTGTGTAGAAGTCTTTATCCATTTTCCGAAAGTCCAGGTATTTTCTGCGGTACACTTCGGATGTCACTGCATACCAGGCTAAGAGCGCCTCTTTTACCCTCTCATATTAGTGAAAATCTTAGTCTGAATAGGGTCTGCTGCTTTGCCGGATAATTTCCATGCTAGTATTGGGACCTACTCTTCTTCAGCTACTCTGTGTAGCATGCACTGGTGTTAGAAATCTGCCAGGTAGACGTCAATTTCCCCTTCCAATTTGCTGAAGGCTTTGAACGTACTGAAAGGAACCTTTCGCGGTTCGGGAGCGGTGCAGCGGTTTGTCGCACTTTGGCAAGTGTATTTGTAGTTCCCGCTGTTCCCTTGTGTTTGCATTCGTGGTAACATTGTTTATTAATTGCATTAATATTTTGGGAGATGGGTTTGGCCTGAACAGTGCCAGTCGTTCCCGAATCTCCCTGTTGGTTTCCGTCTCATTCTCATGAATGGTTGGTGTTTCCGCAGCCAAGTTCTCCCGGTCTAGCTCCATTAATTCGCTGATTATGACCTGCTTGGCTTTGTTGCTGGGAGTACCTCCACAAACTCCTAATAATTCTTTCAATGTGCTGCGCTTAAGTTGTGTGTACCAGCCTTCCATTCACTGTACACCAGTGCCAACCACAGATTAGCAGTCCAGGAAAAGGGATGATCCCACTTGCCACCAAATGTGGCGGCCTGTCACAATGTGACTGCCACGGATGGCGTACAATTTTGGAACACCCCAAAAGTACCCCCAAAATGCATGGGAAGCCCACAAGAGTCACATCCATGGATAGCATGGATCTGAGTGAGCAACATATCCAAAGATCACCCAGATCAATTTGGTAGTTTTGGATCACCATCGCAGGGAAGTTCTCACCAGTCTGCCACGAGGTAGAAGACGAAAATAGTTCTAAGGAAGTGTTAGCAAGAGCCGGTTGTTACGGTTGCCTCCAGGCTAGCTGGAAGTTAGACCGTGTAGCGGAGAGCTGATTTCCCACAGCTATTCCCAGGGAGGCTCAGGAACAAGTCAATAGTAAATCCACAGCAGAGGTTCCAGCAGGTAAAAAGGTACAGCAATATCCCAACAGCAATCCCAATAACTGGACGACACACAGTTTCAGGAGCAGAACTGACAATCTTTTATTCCAGGGTTCCTTATAAAGCATGCTCCCATGCAAGGGAGGGATTCACATTAATTAGGACAGTAACTAATACAGGGCTTGTTACCTCCCACACATCTCCTCCCCTCAGAGTGACTCATAATCCCCTTAACTTATACAATATTTTACCCCAAACGTGGATATACCCCTAAACCAACACATAAGCTAAATATTAGGGTACCGCTAGGTAGCCCTGATCTGGGTGACTATCCTATCGAAAATTCACCCAGATCGGACCAGTGGTTCGGTAGTTAGGTGGAGGGTGAAGTTTGACCGACCGCACACGAGGTGGTATCCGAAAAGGGTTCCATGTGTTTGGGCCCTGCGGTCGGTCTCCGTTCGGCAGTTAAAACATACACTTACATTTGCCATCCATATTTCAATTCACCTAGATATTGGTTCCCTCATTCGGTACTTTGTTTCTACCGAATGGGGCTTCGTTAGGACTCTCCGTTCGGCAGTTACGGAGCTCTGGAGGTCTCAGCGGTGTTCGGTTGTTTGAGTGTCCGATTTGAGTTCCAGACACTCGACGACCAAACACCGCTGAGATTTTCATGCGTAAGATGGCCGCCGCCACGTGTACGCATGCCGAATGGCGGCCACCCAGATACAATCCTAACGAGCTTGTTAACTTGCGGTTTTAGAAAGAATGCGAACCTTAATTGCCAACACACTTCTCTCTGGGGTGGTCCCTCAGTTCGGTAGTTTCCATATGCATATTGTACGAATGGAAACTACCGAATGACATACGATTCACAAAGAAAATATACGAATAGGAAAATCAACACAGGCAAGATATACTGAATACAGTTACACAGGCATTTTACAGGACAGGCTTACTGCATTCCGCTACAGACCGCTTAGATGTCCTGGTTACCGGTATTGAAGAGTGAGAGCGCCGCTCCGATTTGCATACAGTAATAATCCTGGAAATGTAGATATTCAACACTAGCTACGAGTAGAGCTAGGATACACCTTTTCCTACAACACGAGTCGAGGCTGCGAGTTGAGGGTAAAATGAACTGGTTTAATGGGTACTCATGCACGGATTAAATACAAGTTTCCAGGCCAGCGGAACACCCCTCTGGACCTGATGGTACAAAGAACAATACAGTGTCACAGCCAATAGGAACACTCCCCCCTACCCTGGAGATAATTGGTCTCATCGGTTACAGTTACTCAATTATCTCCAGGTACATGAAATACCCACGTTTTATTCCACAAAAGAAAACAGGATAAAAATACATAACATTTACATGATAACACTAAAATGACCCATCTCCAGACAGTTTGGATCTGAGCGCACAAAACATACGAATTACGCTCAGATCTCACGAATAGTCTCTGAAAGGCCCGGGAATAAAGTGTCTGTATGGCTTTCGTGTCTTGTTGTCCAATCAGATGGGACAACCGGCACCTCAGCGGGATCCGTGCAAACTAGTGTCCGATAATAGTTCCAGGGGTTTGACGATCAAGTCCCGCTGAGCATTCAATGGCAAAAGATGGCCACCGCCTTGTGTTCGGCATATGAGTGGCGACTACCTTGGGATAAGTGATTATCTTGCGGTTAACCACAGAAACCGCAGTTTAATTAGAGACACACGCCAGAGTATAGGTGGTCGCCATTCGGTAGTTCTTTCGTCAGTTTGGTCGGCTACCCTTTCGACCATTTGTATACGAACAGTGATGACAAGGCGCGTTCGTATAAACAGTGTCAGAAAAGTATCTAGGTAGCAACAAAAGTGGCGGTATTGTAAAAGTATCCAGGTAGCAACACAAGTATCTGTGTTGTAGTAGACAGAGGTGATCTCTGTAACATGGCTCCCTCCTTGTGGAACACTCTGGCAGACACGGTCTGACCCCTTTTCTGGGCAGACTAAGGCTGTCCAGAACTGGGCTATTCTGGACTGAGGTCTGTGTGTCTTGATTACCCGTCAGCGTTGCCATTCTGTATCCCGGGTCTGTAAGTGATGGTGAAATTGAATTGCTGTAGGGATAGGCTCCATCGTAACAGTCTGCCATTATCTCCTGAGACCCAGTTTAGCTACACCAACGGGGTATGGTCTGTAAACAGAGTGAACTCTTGTCCATACAGGTAGGGAGTCAGTTTCTTTTAACGCCCACACCAGGGCCAAACTTTCCTTTTCCACTGCAGCATAGCCGACCTCTCGTTGCAGGAGATTTTGGCTGATGTAGGCAACAGGATGCTCCCCTCTGTCATCTCCTATTTGGCTGAGGACTGCCCGCAGCCCGAACATGGAAGTGTCTGTGTGGATGAGAAAGCGTTTGTTAGAGGCTGGTGCAGCCAAGACAGGAGCATTAACCAGTGCATTTTTGAGAGCCTGAAAGGCTGCCTCACAGTGGGGAGACCACAGGACCTGTTGGGGAAGATTTTTCTTTCTCAGGTCTGTCAGGGGTTTGGCAATAGTACTGTAGTCTGGTATGAATCACCTGTAGTTCCCAGCAGTGCCGAGGAAGGCTAGGACCTCGGTCTTGGTGTGAGGTGTTGGCCAATTTGTAACCACCTCTATCTTGGCTGGTTCTGGCCTCTGCTTTCCACATCCCACCCGGTGACCCAGGTACTGAACCTCAGCCATCCCAAAATGGCATTTCTCTGCCTTCAGGGTCAGGTCAGCCCGATTCTGATCCATGACCATTCCTACATGAGCTAAGTGTTCCTCCCAGGACTCACTGTGGATCGCTATGTCATCCAGGTATGCACAGGTAATATCCTGGAAGCCATCAAGGAGTCTGTGACAGAACCCTCTGTATGTGAATTACTTTTATATTTCCATAATTTGTCTGTTTGTTTGGCTGTTTCCTACCCGTAGAGCCCCCACGTTTATTTCTTCATTTTACCGAACAACTGCCAAACAGCCGGCCATCCAGCATGGAAGTGTGCTGCTTGTTAACCTCTTGGCCTCATCAGAACATTGGGGTTAACCGCAGACACTTCCTAATTGTCGAATGCCGACTGGGTGGTCGTCATTCGTATGCCGACCACAAGGCAGTGGCCATCTTGGACGTACGAATGCTCAGCGGTGTTCGTCGACGATTTCTTGCAACAAAAAATGGACACTCCTTCTCACGAACACCGCTGCAGCTGCCGACCTCACTTCTTCTGTTCATCCAGCATACGAACGCGGCCCGTTTGGTACTTTTATGCACAAATGGACTTACCCCAGATAGCCATGCCATGGAGCCCATTCGTATAACAAAAGACTATGTGAAAGACTTTGGCTCCATGGCGATTGAACTGTGTTTATGGGATCTGAGCGCTATTCGGTAATAATGTGCGCTCAGATCTCAGCTATCTGGGGATGTGTTGAATGCTCATATTCTTGTCGGTAGTTTTTGTATATTATATATTTTTGTGTGTGTTACAAATGGCTATTTGTAACTGGCCCTTTAAATGAAAAATTGCCCTGCTTCCCTGGATTGTGGAGAAGCCTATTTGCCAGCCTCCTGCCTCATGACTATGGCCCCTGGAAGATTGTGCCCCTGAAAATGTATTAACTTTTATTGGTGTGTATGGCCCTTTAAGAACTGTCTGGGGACATATTGTGACTTTGCTGAACAATGCCCCTTTAAGACTATGTCCCCAGACCTGTAAAATAACTTGCCCCTGGCTCTCTCCCACTTGGTTCAGTAAATAGGGCTTACTGAACCAAGTACCACACAGGCGGACCACCCAGAAGTTAAAGTGTGCAGGCAATTTACCTCCCAGGCTGTGAGGTTACTGCAGGTTAATTGCCGAGCGCTGGGTGGCCGCCATTCGGCAGCCGAACACGTGGCGGCGGCCATTTTGGGTCATTCGAATGCGGTCAGCGGTGTATGTTAAAGATTCTGTGGAACTAAAATCGGCTACACATTCTGCCGAAAACCGCTGACCCTTACCTTCTCCCATACGGAACTTGCAGCTCCAGAGACTAAGTCCCGTTCGAAATGGGACTTAGTCGTTTTTTCGCATGAAATTGACTGACCGCACAGCCCAAATCTATGGAACTGTTTTGGGCAGGAAATTGTGCTTGCGGTCGGTCATAAAGGACTTCCAGCTAACTTTTGATCCACTGGAGGGATTTGGCTGATTTTTGGAAGTGTTTATGTTTGATGTATGCCGAGTCTGAATATGCAACTTTTATTGAAATTGGATGTATGGTTTTAAAGTTACAGTGTGTGTGTAAAAACTGTATTTTTATTGTATGTAATAATTGGTTTAACTGTTTATCTGAGGGGAGGGAATGTGTGGGTTGCACCAGATGTGTGATTTTATGCCTCCCCCTGGGAGTGTCCTATTTGCATGTAACCTCAATAAAAGCCAGGCTGGGTGTTCCAGCATCTCAGACCTCTTCTGACCCTCTAACTTGCAGCCTCGACTTACCCCAGATAGCCATGCCATGGAGCCCATTCGTATAACAAAAGACTATGTGAAAGACTTTGGCTCCATGGCGATTGAACTGTGTTTATGGGATCTGAGCGCTATTCGGTAATAATGTGCGCTCAGATCTCAGCTATCTGGGGATGTGTTGAATGCTCATATTCTTGTCGGTAGTTTTTGTATATTATATATTTTTGTGTGTGTTACAAATGGCTATTTGTAACTGGCCCTTTAAATGAAAAATTGCCCTGCTTCCCTGGATTGTGGAGAAGCCTATTTGCCAGCCTCCTGCCTCATGACTATGGCCCCTGGAAGATTGTGCCCCTGAAAATGTATTAACTTTTATTGGTGTGTATGGCCCTTTAAGAACCGTCTGGGGACATATTGTGACTTTGCTGAACAATGCCCCTTTAAGACTATGTCCCCAGACCTGTAAAATAACTTGCCCCTGGCTCTCTCCCACTTGGTTCAGTAAATAGGGCTTACTGAACCAAGTACCACACAGGCGGACCACCCAGAAGTTAAAGTGTGCAGGCAATTTACCTCCCAGGCTGTGAGGTTACTGCAGGTTAATTGCCGAGCGCTGGGTGGCCGCCATTCGGCAGCCGAACACGTGGCGGCGGCCATTTTGGGTCATTCGAATGCGGTCAGCGGTGTATGTTAAAGATTCTGTGGAACTAAAATCGGCTACACATTCTGCCAAAAACCGCTGACCCTTACCTTCTCCCATACGGAACTTGCAGCTCCAGAGACTAAGTCCCGTTCGAAATGGGACTTAGTCGTTTTTTCGCATGAAATTGACCGACCGCACAGCCCAAATCTATGGAACTGTTTTGGGCAGGAAATTGTGCTTGCGGTCGGTCATAAAGGACTTCCAGCTAACTTTTGATCCACTGGAGGGATTTGGCTGATTTTTGGAAGTGTTTATGTTTGATGTATGCCGAGTCTGTATATGCAACTTTTATTGAAATTGGATGTATGGTTTTACAGACATGTAGTACCTTCCTTCATGTTCTTCTAATTCACATAAGAATTTAGAATGTGTCAACATATTACTTGTTTTCCATACATTACCGGTCACAGCAGTAGTTTCTACCTGTACTGAGGAATGCTCAGTCTTACCCACAAACTTTTTGGCACAGAATGATGACCACTAACCTCACTGTCTGATTTCTGACTCTCCTTTTCATACTCATCCAATTGCGTTTTAAGCTGATTTATTTCCTGTGCATATTTATCCGTCAAAGCTTTCATTTCTTTTTCATGATCAGCCTGACGAGTTTTATGCTCAGCAAGTAAATCTTGGTATTTCCCATCTTGAATGCCAAATTGTTCACTGTACGTGTCCAGTTTGGTATTCAATACCTTGTTTTCATCTAACGCCTTAAGAAGTGCTGTTATAAAGAAAGGCCAAGAGTGTATTATGAACCCCATTTTTTTCTATGTGTTCTTTTGTTCAGCAATTACTTTAAGATGTGTTATTATGTGTTCATCAGATAGAATCGTGTGTTTAGCTTCCCATTCTATACTTTTCAACCAAATCTCATAGCTTAAATCATTTTTCATATGTTTATGAAAATGGACTAGAGCATTTTTTCTTAAGTCTTCAATTATTTCAGTATTATTTGTTACAGATTTATCGCTGTCGCTGGCCATATTTTATTTAGTGATTTAATCTCAATACAAAACTCTTTTCTATATCAAGATTAATATTGCATGAATTACAAATATTATTATTTGTATATGGAATATAATTTCAACTTAAACGATCTCAGCAGCGTGCCTCCAATTTGTGGGGATATTTATGGGATAATAATTGTAAACAGATGAGAAGCTGCCCACTAATTCAACTCTCAGATCCCAAAATCGTTATCATTATAAGTGAAATGTATTCCATATAAAAATCACAAATTGTTATAAAAATAGTTTTTATTTTTAACAATTTAAATAATAATAATGAGTAATATGCATGATAATAATCAATGGAAATTCAGTATAACATAAGTATGCAATACAATATGGTAATATAAAAACATCTCCTAATGACTAACGTAGTTTAGAATCTACAGCATTAGCCGTCAAGAAGATTTATGATGGGCTTCACAGAGACAAAGAAAGTTTCACATAGAGACAGAGCTGCAGCGTAAAGCCATAAAAACTTTCAGCTGGCAGTTAGAAATAACCCTTTCAATGATGGCTAGACCTCCTAGGTAATTAAGATCTATTCTTATGTAATTTTAAATAAAATAACATTTAACCAGTCATAAACCATTCCCTTGATCCATCCAATTAAGAGAAAATCTTACTATGTTATATAAGCAGAATTTAATTAATTTGTCTAACAGATATTTTATCTTATATTAGAGCAAATCAATACAGCTGGATAAATATCACGATATGCTAACATGTGATATGTCACATAAATACATTAATGGTTATTATTAATCCCAGCTGCAGATGGGATGCTATAACCATATATATATATATTCTTTAGTAATTAAGATTTCTAAATATGGAAATCTGATCGTGATTTATTCAGTCATATATCATGCTATTAATATTAATTAATTAAATGCCAGTATATTTACCAGTTAAGTAGATATTTTCTCATCAGATATTCTCAGGTAGCTAAGTGTCAAGGAATGTTTCTCTCTTGCCTGCTTCCGACTCTTTTGCCCCCGACTGCTTTCTCTGATTGCCTGATTGCTGATTGAATCTCTTGAATTTTGAATGTCTGAATCTTGAATGCTTTTAATGCTTGAATGGCTGACTGCCCCTCTCTCCCCTTTCTCTTAACTTTTTAAAGGGGAAAGTTTCTCTGTTCGTCACTGGCTGTAGACCAATAGCAAACTGGAGGTGTGGTTATTTTCTAAATCATAAATTTAGTATTTGGACTGTAGATGTCAGTCTCATCCCACTAAACATACCTATCCAGGAAAGAGTTAATTTTTCCTGGTGGCTATTTTGACGTCATTTTCGTTATCTTTATGGTTACAATAACTTATTTTATCCTTTCACTTCAAAGGGTCTTCTTGAAATTTCTTCAGACTATGTGTCTCCATATTCTGCTATAATTTCTAAAATTGACAGTTTGTAATACTACAAATGAACCCTGAATACAATGGGAATCTGTTAGATATAGAAAGTAAAATGTAATTATTTAATCTTCTGTCACCTATGTCTGGGTTTAGAATTTATTCTATTCCATTAGCACCTAGACAGTCTTATGTTCATCCCCCTGCTTTCATTGTATCACTGGGTTTGTATATATAACGCATTCCATCAACTCTGGGAACGCAGTTAGTTTTAGAGAAAGGATAGAAATCTTGTGTCTTTCGTTAACTTGAAAATAACAAAATGGAGTCTGGTCTGTTCAAATTGACTTCAGAATATACACTCTGTATTTCTATCATTGCACAAAATGTCTGCCGATATAAATACCCTGACAGTAGAGAAAAACAAAATATGATGGGAGTTATTAATTGCTGGGGACCCTCAATTGTTCAGTCTTTCCCTCCTCTCTCATCTATTCCCTAAGTGCTTTTACGTCTGCCTCCAATCCCTGTCTGTCTCTTCAGGTCTTAGTATTGTCTATTCCCTTCTTTATTCCTCCAATTATCCCAATTTCGTCTCTTGGTCTGATCATCCCATCTATGGTTCCTTCTCCAATTATTCTCCCAATATTTGTTCCTGTTGTTTCTTCGTTTTTCTACCCAACTGTGATTTTCCCAGTAATTATCTCTCCTTTTTAGCCTCTCCCAGTTATTATTATTCCAATTATTGTTGATTACCTGAGGCTCATCCCATCTATTTCTCCAATTATCTCCCATTACATTGCTCCCTTTAGCACTATCCCTATTCCTATGGTCCCGCTGTGGATATCTGTCTTTTGTCACTACCAGATTAATTCTTTCCTCTAAAATTTCCCATATGCTGAAATCTATTTTCCCTGAATGGTTTCCGAGGATACATGGCAGACCTGTCTTTCCTCTCTCGCCCCTCTACTGTGAAAATCCTTGCAGCATCTACAGCAAAACTCTCATTTTTTTTATTTTTCTTCGCCACAAATTATCAGCTCTTAACAGTAAATCACACATTTCTGATGGGTTTGACGTTACAGATAATATCTCATATAATATCTAATGCATCCAAAAACATTGATCTATCAACATCTATCTATTGATCACCATCCCTCCCTGTTCAAAACCAGGATTACTGACCCCAAACTGTTCCATCACTGTGGAGATTCTAGCTGACAATTCATACGGAGACTCTTGTTTCAGCTGTTTAATTTTTCCAGACAATGACACATTTGATGCAACTCCATAAAGTGCTCTCAAGATCTCTTTCAACATATCCCTAGTTCTATGCGGCTGACCACATGTCTGTACAATCCTGACCCACAATCCATTTCTATCAACTCTCTGCAGCACTATCTCCATATCACTAGTTGTCAAACTATACATCTCTTTCACTCTTTGAAATCCACAAAACCATTGCAAAAAGCAATTGATATCCTGCTGAGGGACCTGCCCTATTTTTCTAACTATGGCATCCATTTCTTGTGGCTTTAACTGCTTAGTAACCAGCTGAATCTCTCCAGAATTATCAGGATTCAACACTGTGGTTGTTGTAGTTGGAGCAGCAGGGAGATTTGTCACTGACTTTTGTTTCAAATCCTTCCATGGATAAATAGGTTTGTATCCTGTATCTCCAATCCCTGGGTTAGCAATAGACCCTGGAATTTCAGATACAGGAGACCTACTCGAAGGTGCCATGCTTTCTGCCATTTTATTAAAAGCCATATTAGTAGCATGTCTGCATTCATCCAATTCTTTTTGCAACTCCAATATTTTCTCATTCAGCCTCTCATTCTCCACTGTAAGTTCGTCGCACATTTTGGCCTTTTCAATCAAAGCTTCACCAGTTGTAACTGCATGCACTCTTAGATCTACAATCTTATTATTCAATTTCTCAGATTTCATTTTAATTACTGAATTAAGCTCTGCCATTTCCTCCTCCTTTATTTTTACAATTCCCTCTAATTTTAAACATGATAGTAATGCTTACATAATACATCCTTTTCTTTTATCAGTCGGATTTTTATCAAATAGCATTTCTCCAAAAAACTCCTGCATCTTTTCCCATAACTGTTTACAGTCCCAAGAGATTTCATAAGGACCACCATGTCTCTTAATATAATTCATAATCCATTGTTTGACATTTTCTGAACAAGCCATTTTTGCAACTACCTTTTTACATGCCATATTAAAAATATACACTGCAGCAATAGAATAAATAACGAATATACTCAGCTCTATGCAGGCTGACAGTCACAGATCCAAATATGTTGATGTTAAAAATCTTCCGGCCACGGCACCAATTATGTTGAATAATTCTTCTGTCATCACCAATACTTCCAATTGGTATTCCTTTTGAAAGAAATCCACTCTGCGTTGTGTATTAATAGTGAATGTAATTGTAACGGCACCCCCAGGCATAAAAGGGTTAACAACCATTTAGGAGATATTCCCCTTCCAGATATACAGGCAGCTACTGTAGACACCAATCCACCGAACCGGAGAAGCATACGAATGCTCTCAAAAACATGAATGCTGTAAACAGCCGAATAGAAAAAAAACATACGAAAGGTTTACACTCCTAGCAGTCGAACTGGAACCGCATACAATAAATCCCCCCAAGAACGAGACAAGGCTCCGTTTTGAGAGTCAAGCAGGAACAGACAGAGCTGTGGGTTTATTCTTCTTATATACACATTAGTACCACCCACAGGGTTTTGGAAAACAACCAATAAAAAAAACGTACAATACACTCAGACACTCCCACACAAAATCCTCCCCTCTGCCTGTGATACAATTACCTTACACAATGGGCAATGTAATTATCACAGGCAGAGAAATACAGTTTTTCCACATTATTCATAACTTTAAAAGTATGCATCACATTCACATAAAACTTACTCAGAATCAGCATACTCAAAATACAAACATATGTCAAAATCATCCAAATTGGTCCATTGGTTCAAAAGATAGATCATAGTCCTTTGTGACCAAATGAAGCATGGCTTTTCTGCCCAAAACCGGTTCCACAGAGTCTACTATCTCTGTAGAGAGCCTCAGGCGGCTGCAGCTTTTCCGGGGCTGGTGCGTCCATGAGGGCACACCGCCTGAGCGTAGCATGAGGAGAGGGGCTCCCTCCTGTCCCTCCCTCACTGTAGCGTGGCCGAGCCCTGTATGGTCCGTGGGTGCAGGGAGCATCTGTCTCCTGTACCCGGCCGGACTAACAGGAAGTGAACACTGAGTGTGCACTTCTTTTTAGTCCATCCGGTACAGGAAACAAAAGCTCCCTGTACCTGCGGACCATACAGGGCTCGGCCACGCTACAACAGAGGTAGGGGAGGGGGAGGAAGAGAGTAGGGAGGGAGGGGGGGGAGAAAGAGTGACAAGGGAGGGAGGGGGGGAGAAAGAGTGACAAGGGAGGGAGGGGGGGAGAAAGAGTGACAAGGGAGGGAGGGGGGGAGAAAGAGTGACAAGGGAGGGAGGGGGGGAGAAAGAGTGACAAGGGAGGGAGGGGGGGAGAAAGAGTGACAAGGGAGGGAGGGGGGGAGAAAGAGTGACAAGGGAGGGAGGGGGGGAGAAAGAGTGACAAGGGAGGGAGGGGGGGAGAAAGAGTGACAAGGGAGGGAGGGGGGGAGAAAGAGTGACAAGGGAGGGAGGGGGGGAGAAAGAGTGACAAGGGAGGGAGGGGGGGAGAAAGAGTGACAAGGGAGGGAGGGGGGGAGAAAGAGTGACAAGGGAGGGAGGGGGGGAGAAAGAGTGACAAGGGAGGGAGGGGGGGAGAAAGAGTGACAAGGGAGGGAGGGGGGGAGAAAGAGTGACAAGGGAGGGAGGGGGGGAGAAAGAGTGACAAGGGAGGGAGGGGGGGAGAAAGAGTGACAAGGGAGGGAGGGGGGGAGAAAGAGTGACAAGGGAGGGAGGGGGGAGAAAGAGTGACAAGGGAGGGAGGGGGGGAGAAAGAGTGACAAGGGAGGGAGGGGGGGAGAAAGAGTGACAAGGGAGGGAGGGGGGGAGAAAGAGTGACGAGGGAGGAAGGGAGGGAGGGGGAGAAAGAGTGACGAGGGAGGGAGGGAGGGAGGGAGGGGGAGAAAGAGAGTGACGAGGGAGGGAGGGAGGGAGGGAGGGGGAGAAAGAGAGTGACGAGGGAGGGAGGGAGGGAGGGAGGGGGAGAAAGAGAGTGACGAGGGAGGGAGGGAGGGAGGGGGAGAAAGAGAGTGACGAGGGAGGGAGGGAGGGAGGGAGGGGGAGAAAGAGAGTGACGAGGGAGGGAGGGAGGGAGGGAGGGGGAGAAAGAGAGTGACGAGGGAGGGAGGGAGGGAGGGAGGGGGAGAAAGAGAGTGACGAGGGAGGGAGGGAGGGAGGGAGGGGGAGAAAGAGAGTGACGAGGGAGGGAGGGAGGGAGGGAGGGGGAGAAAGAGAGTGACGAGGGAGGGAGGGAGGGAGGGAGGGGAGAAAGAGAGTGACGAGGGAGGGAGGGAGGGAGGGAGGGGGAGAAAGAGAGTGACGAGGGAGGGAGGGAGGGAGGGAGGGGGAGAAAGAGAGTGACGAGGGAGGGAGGGAGGGAGGGAGGGGGAGAAAGAGAGTGACGAGGGAGGGAGGGAGGGAGGGGGGGAGAAAGAGAGTGACGAGGGAGGGAGGGAGGGAGGGAGGGGGAGAAAGAGAGTGACGAGGGAGGGAGGGAGGGGGAGAAAGAGAGTGACGAGGGAGGGAGGGAGGGGGAGAAAGAGAGTGACGAGGGAGGGAGGGAGGGGGAGAAAGAGAGTGACGAGGGAGGGAGGGAGGGGGAGAAAGAGAGTGACGAGGGAGGGAGGGAGGGGGAGAAAGAGAGTGACGAGGGAGGGAGGGAGGGGGAGAAAGAGAGTGACGAGGGAGGGAGGGAGGGGGAGAAAGAGAGTGACGAGGGAGGGAGGGAGGGGGAGAAAGAGAGTGACGAGGGAGGGAGGGAGGGGGAGAAAGAGAGTGACGAGGGAGGGAGGGAGGGGGAGAAAGAGAGTGACGAGGGAGGGAGGGAGGGGGAGAAAGAGAGTGACGAGGGAGGGAGGGAGGGGGAGAAAGAGAGTGACGAGGGAGGGAGGGAGGGGGAGAAAGAGAGTGACGAGGGAGGGAGGGAGGGGGAGAAAGAGAGTGACGAGGGAGGGAGGAGGGGGAGAAAGAGAGTGACGAGGGAGGGAGGGAGGGGGAGAAAGAGAGTGACGAGGGAGGGAGGGAGGGGGAGAAAGAGAGTGACGAGGGAGGGAGGGAGGGGGAGAAAGAGAGTGACGAGGGAGGGAGGGAGGGGGAGAAAGAGAGTGACGAGGGGAGGGAGGGAGGGGGAGAAAGAGAGTGACGAGGGAGGGAGGGAGGGGGAGAAAGAGAGTGACGAGGGAGGGAGGGAGGGGGAGAAGAGAGTGACGAGGGAGGGAGGGAGGGGGAGAAAGAGAGTGACGAGGGAGGGAGGGAGGGGGAGAAAGAGAGTGACGAGGGAGGGAGGGAGGGGGAGAAAGAGAGTGACGAGGGAGGGAGGGAGGGGGAGAAAGAGAGTGACGAGGGAGGGAGGGAGGGGGAGAAAGAGAGTGACGAGGGAGGGAGGGAGGGGAGAAAGAGAGTGACGAGGGAGGGAGGGAGGGGGAGAAAGAGAGTGACGAGGGAGGGAGGGAGGGGGAGAAAGAGAGTGACGAGGGAGGGAGGGAGGGGGAGAAAGAGAGTGACGAGGGAGGGAGGGAGGGGGAGAAAGAGAGTGACGAGGGAGGGAGGGAGGGGGAGAAAGAGAGTGACGAGGGAGGGAGGGAGGGGGAGAAAGAGAGTGACGAGGGAGGGAGGGAGGGGGAGAAAGAGAGTGACGAGGGAGGGAGGGAGGGGGAGAAAGAGAGTGACGAGGGAGGGAGGGAGGGGGAGAAAGAGAGTGACGAGGGAGGGAGGGAGGGGAGAAAGAGAGTGACGAGGGAGGGAGGGAGGGGGAGAAAGAGAGTGACGAGGGAGGGAGGGAGGGGGAGAAAGAGAGTGACGAGGGAGGGAGGGAGGGGAGAAAGAGAGTGACGAGGGAGGGAGGGAGGGGGAGAAAGAGAGTGACGAGGGAGGGAGGGAGGGGGAGAAAGAGAGTGACGAGGGAGGGAGGGAGGGGGAGAAAGAGAGTGACGAGGGAGGGAGGGAGGGGAGAAAGAGAGTGACGAGGAGGGAGGGAGGGGGAGAAAGAGAGTGACGAGGGAGGGGAGGGGGAGAAAGAGAGTGACGAGGGAGGGAGGGGGAGAAAGAGAGTGACGAGGGAGGGAGGGGGAGAAAGAGAGTGACGAGGGAGGGAGGGGGAGAAAGAGAGTGACGAGGGAGGGAGGGGGAGAAAGAGAGTGACGAGGGAGGGAGGGGGAGAAAGAGAGTGACGAGGGAGGGAGGGGGAGAAAGAGAGTGACGAGGGAGGGAGGGGGAGAAAGAGAGTGACGAGGGAGGGAGGGGGAGAAAGAGAGTGACGAGGGAGGGAGGGGGAGAAAGAGAGTGACGAGGGAGGGAGGGGGAGAAAGAGAGTGACGAGGGAGGGAGGGGGAGAAAGAGAGTGACGAGGGAGGGAGGGGGAGAAAGAGAGTGACGAGGGAGGGAGGGGGAGAAAGAGAGTGACGAGGGAGGGAGGGGGAGAAAGAGAGTGACGAGGGAGGGAGGGGGAGAAAGAGAGTGACGAGGGAGGGAGGGGGAGAAAGAGAGTGACGAGGGAGGGAGGGGGAGAAAGAGAGTGACGAGGGAGGGAGGGGGAGAAAGAGAGTGACGAGGGAGGGAGGGGGAGAAAGAGAGTGACGAGGGAGGGAGGGGAGAAAGAGAGTGACGAGGGAGGGAGGGGGAGAAAGAGAGTGACGAGGGAGGGAGGGGGAGAAAGAGAGTGACGAGGGAGGAGGGGAGAAAGAGAGTGACGAGGGAGGGAGGGGGAGAAAGAGAGTGACGAGGGAGGGAGGGGGAGAAAGAGAGTGACGAGGGAGGGAGGGGGAGAAAGAGAGTGACGAGGGAGGGAGGGGGAGAAAGAGAGTGACGAGGGAGGGAGGGGGAGAAAGAGAGTGACGAGGGAGGGAGGGGGAGAAAGAGAGTGACGAGGGAGGGAGGGGGAGAAAGAGAGTGACGAGGGAGGGAGGGGGAGAAAGAGAGTGACGAGGGAGGGAGGGGAGAAAGAGAGTGACGAGGGAGGGAGGGGGAGAAAGAGAGTGACGAGGGAGGGAGGGGGAGAAAGAGAGTGACGAGGGAGGGAGGGGGAGAAAGAGAGTGACGAGGGAGGGAGGGGGAGAAAGAGAGTGACGAGGGAGGGAGGGGGAGAAAGAGAGTGACGAGGGAGGGAGGGGGAGAAAGAGAGTGACGAGGGAGGGAGGGGAGAAGAGAGTGACGAGGGAGGGAGGGGGAGAAAGAGAGTGACGAGGGAGGGAGGGGGGAGAAAGAGAGTGACGAGGGAGGGAGGGGGAGAAAGAGAGTGACGAGGGAGGGAGGGGGAGAAAGAGAGTGACGAGGGAGGGAGGGGGAGAAAGAGAGTGACGAGGGAGGGAGGGGGAGAAAGAGAGTGACGAGGGAGGGAGGGGGAGAAAGAGAGTGACGAGGGAGGGAGGGGGAGAAAGAGAGTGACGAGGGAGGGAGGGGGAGAAAGAGAGTGACGAGGGAGGGAGGGGGAGAAAGAGAGTGACGAGGGAGGGAGGGGGAGAAAGAGAGTGACGAGGGAGGGAGGGGGAGAAAGAGAGTGACGAGGAGGGAGGGGGAGAAAGAGAGTGACGAGGGAGGGAGGGGAGAAAGAGAGTGACAAGGGAGGGAGGGAGGGAGGGAGGGGGAGAAAGAGAAAGAGAGTGACAAGGGAGGGAGGGAGGGAGGGAGGGGGAGAAAGAGAAAGAGAGTGACAAGGGAGGGAGGGAGGGGGAGAAAGAGAGTGACAAGGGAGGGAGGGAGGGAGGGAGGGGGAGAAAGAGAGTGACAAGGGAGGGAGGGAGGGAGGGAGGGGGAGAAAGAGAGTGACAAGGGAGGGAGGGAGGGAGGGGGAGAAAGAGAAAGAGAGTGACAAGGAGGGAGGGAGGGAGGGGGAGAAAGAGAAAGAGAGTGACAAGGGAGGGAGGGAGGGAGGGAGGGGGAGAAAGAGAGTGACAAGGGAGGGAGGGAGGGAGGGAGGGGGAGAAAGAGAGTGACAAGGGAGGGAGAGAGATTGACATCCAGCACACACACACACACACACACACACACTTACACAATCATGCAACCCTTACACACACAGAAACACACAATGCATTCCTTACACACACTCAATGCACCCCTTACAGACGCACACTGCATCCCGTACATACGCAGAAACACACCTTGCAGCCCTTACACATACAAACACAGATTCACACAATGCATTCCTTACACACATATCAGGACATCCCCTACACACTCCACCCCCTGTGAACAAACCCATTGGTGGAACATGAAGGTGGACCCTGGGACCCAGACCTTGAGCTTTTTAAAGGGACCCCAAAAAATGGAGCTGCTTCCCGTTCTCCCATAACATTGATTTTTGTGACCACAGTTACAAACAACCTCCAGAGAGCCTGTTCTACACCAGACCAGTGGAGCCAGACTGCAGCTAGAGCCCATCATCATCCTCATCTGGTTGTAAGTAGGCAATCTAGCATATTATTCGTGGCACTAATCTCTAATTTATCTCACATTAAAGAAACACTATAGTCCCCAGAACCACTGCAGCTTAATGTAGTGGTTCTAGTGTCTATAGCCTGTCCCTGCAGGCCTTTTAATGTAAACACGGCGACACTCCAGCACTGGCGTTAGTTAACATGGCAGAAAAATAATTGGAAAGGGTTAGGGGGGCTACTAATAAGGATAGGGGGAGAGGGGTAGGTAGAAAAATAATTGGAAGGGTTTAGGGGGGCTACTAATATGGATGGGAGGAGGGGGGAGGTAGAAAAATTATTGGAATCGGTTAGGGGAGTACTAATATGAATGGAAGGGGTAGGGTGGGTTCTAATTTGCATGGAAGGGGTTAGGGGGTACTAATATGCATGGAAGGGGTTGGGGATACTAATATGCATGGAAGGGGTAGGGGGTTAATATACGTGGAAGGGGTAGGTGGGGTTCTTTTGCGCATGGAGGGGATAGAGGGGTTCTAATATTCATGGGAAGGGTAGGGGTGGTTCTAATCAAGAGGATCCCGGCGCTGTATCCGAGTAAGTAAAACCCCTTCCCTGTAGTGACCCTTTAATGTTATTATTTAATCATTTATATAGACTGCAAATTTATAGAGACTGCAAATTCTGTAGCGCTGTACAATAGGATAAACAACTCCTAGTTTACGGAATAAGAATATACCCGGCGAGTAAAAATGCTATCCCCCCCAGATTTTTGGAGGTTCCTACGCCCATGGGCCTGTCCCCCATAAGGACTTAGGTACAAGAGATTTCTGGCCTGCTAGGACAATTCAAACGGAGATGTCTTCTTTGCCCACTATACAGACATAGTCCCTCCCTTCTCCTGCATCGACATTCGCCCTCACTTAACCTAGTCATCCCTAATTGCATAGGTTCCGGTAATGCGTGTCCCCTTGGGCGTGGTGCCCAAGATGGAGTCGGGTAAATTTAGTTTAATTCATCATTTGTCTTACCCTCACGGGGGTTCGGTGAATGATGATATCTCTGCAGAGCTGCCTCGGGTCTCTTAAAGGAACACTATAGTCACCTAAATTACTTTAGCTAAATAAAGCAGTTTTAGTGTATAGATCATTCCCCTGCAATTTCACTGCTCAATTCACTGTCATTTAGGAGTTAAATCACTTTGTTTCAGTTTGTGCAGCCCTAGCCACACCTCCCCTGGCTATGATTGACAGAGCCTGCATGAAAACAAAACTGGTTTCACTTTCAAACAGATGTAATTTACCTTAAATAATTGTATCTCAATCTCTAAATTGAACTTTAATCACATACAGGAGGCTCTTGCAGGGTCTAGCAAGCTATTAACATAGCAGGGGATAAGAAAATCTTAATTAAACAGAACTTGCAATAAAGAAAGCCTAAATAGGGCTCTCTTTACAGGAAGTGTTTATGGAAGGCTGTGCAAGTCACATGCAGGGAGGTGTGACTAGGGTTCATAAACAAAGGGATTTAACTCCTAAATGGCAGAGGATTGAGCAGTGAGGCTGCAGGGGCATGTTCTATCCACCAAAACTGCTTCATTAAGCTAAAGTTGTTCAGGTGACTATAGTGTCCCTTTAAGCTTCATTCAATGCTGCTGTTCGCATGGTCAGGGCGGCAGAGCCCTGGGGCACAGCTGGCAAAGGCGGACGTTGAATTAACATTTTGTTTATTGCCCATACACCCAGACAGGGCCGGCGCGTCCATAAGGCGGCACAGGCGGCCGCCTTAGGGCGCCAGAGGAGGGGGGGCGCAAAAATCCGAATCTCCTGCCTCTGGCTGGAGACTCGGATTTGTAATCTCACCTCTCTCCCTGCAGCCAGCACACAGCAGGAGCAGGGCAGTGAAGTCAGCCGTCCTCCTCTGATGATGTCAGAAGGGGGCGGGACTTCTACTGCTCCCAGACTCCCCAGCGGTCCTGACTGCAGCTCCAGTGCAGCCTGTCCCAGCCGACCATCAGGGGTAAGGTTCTCCCTCTCTGGCCCAAGGTAAGCTTCTGGGAGGGGAAGGGGGTGGGGAAGAAGCATTTTTTTTTTTATTTTTTTTTTAAATCAAAACGTTTTTTTTTCAGCCCCTTTCTACAGCCCCTGCCCCCACCATACTCCCCCTGCCCCCACCATACTCCCCCTGCCCCCACTATACTCCCCCTGCCCCCACTATACTCCCCCTGCCCCCACTATACTGCCCCTGCCCCCACTATACGGCCCCTGCCCCCACTATACTCCCCCCTGCCCCCACTATACTCCCCCCTGCCCCCACCATACTCCCCCTGCCCCCACCATACTCCCCCTGCCCCCACCATACTCCCCCTGCCCCCACCATACTCCCCCCTGCCCCCACTATACTGCCCCTGCCCCCACTATACGGCCCCTGCCCCCACCATACGGCCCCTGCCCCCACCATACGGCCCCTGCCCCCACCATACGGCCCCTGCCCCCACCATACGGCCCCTGCCCCCACCATACGGCCCCTGCCCCCACCATACGGCCCCTGCCCCCACCATACGGCCCCTGCCCCCACCATACTCCCCTTGCCCCCACCATACTCCCCTTGCCCCCACCATACTCCCCCTGCCCCCCCATTCTCCCCCTGCCCCCACCATTCTCCCCCTGCCCCTACCATTCTCCCCCTGCCCCCACCATACTCCCCCTGCCCCCACCATACTCCCCCTGCCCCCACTATACTCCCCCTGCCCCCACTATACTCCCCCTGCCCCCACTTTACGGCCCCTGCCCCCCACTTCACGGCCCCTGCCCCCACCTTACGGCCCCTGCCCCCACCTTACGGCCCCTGCCCCACCATACTCCCCCTGCCCCCACCATACTCCCCCTGCCCCCACCATACTCCCCCTGCCACCTCTATAGCCCCTGCCCCACCATACTACCCCTGCCACCTCTATAGCCCCTGTCCCCACCATACTGCCCCTGCCCCCGCCCCCTCTACAGCCCCTCTATGCCCCTGCCCCACTATACTGCCCCTGCCCCCTCTATAGCCCCTGCCCCACCATACTACCCCTGCCCCTTAACAGCCCCTCTATAGCCTCTGTCCCCACTCTACTGCCCCATGTGCCCCTCTCCAGCACTTCTATTTCCCTCTATAGACCCTGCCCCACCATACTGCCCATGTCCCCTCTACGTCCATCTATAGCCCCTGCATCACCATACTGCCCCATGTGCCCCTCTACAGCACCTCTATAGCCCCTGCCCCCACCATACTGACCCTGCCCTCCTCTACTGCCCCCTGTGCCACTTTACAGCACCTCTATTTCCCTCCATAACCCCTGCCCCACCATACTGCCCCTCTACAGCCCCTGCCCTGTCTACAGCCCCTCTGCCCCACCATACTGCCCATGTGCCCCCTATACAGCCCATGCCCCCCTCTACAGCCCCTGTCCCCACTATACTGCCCATGCCCCCCTCTATTGCTTTTGTGCCCCCCTCTTTATCCCGTGTGCCTCCTCTATTTCCCTCTACTGCCTCTGCCCCCCTTTCACACGCGTCTACTGCCCCTGTCTCCCCCTCTACTTCCTCTACCCGCCTCAACAGCCCCTATCCCCCCCTCTACTTCCCATTTACCCCCTACCATACTGTCCCTGTGACACCACTTTATTGCCACAGTGTCCCTCGTTACAGCCTGTGCCCACACCATACTGCCCCTGTGTCCCCCTCTACTGCCCCTGTTTCCCATCATACTGCCCTGTTTCCAACCACATTTCCCCTTTGCTCCCACCACAGCCCCTATACTCCCTTCTACAGCCTCTAACTCCCTTACTTCACATCCCTTCCACCCCATAACTCCAGTACAGCCCCTATTCCCTTACTACAGTCCTTACCCCCACTACAGCCCCTCTCCCCCAATTGCTGCCCATATCCCCCACACTACAGCCCCTGTTCCCACTTGCAGCCATCAACCTACTACTTCAGTCCCTAACCCCCTACTACAGCCCCAATTCCCCACTACATTTCCTAAGCCCCCAATGACAGCCCCTAACTCTCAACTACAGCCCCTAACTCCTCAATTAGAGCCCCTATTACCCCACTAAAACTCACTACCACCCCCCCCCCTCCCCCAAGATTAGGTTCTGGATCTGCCCCTGCTCTGTATACCTGTCTGCATGTCTCTGTATGACTATGTCTGTCTGTGTATGAAAGTGTATGTATGTCTGTGTCTGTATGTCTCTATGACTGTGTCCGTGTGTTTCTGAATGTCACTGTATGCCTGTGTCTGTATGTCTCTGTATGACCGTATCCATATGTCTCTGTATGCCTTGTTCTGTATATCTTTGTGTGACTGTCTGTGTATATATGTCCCTGCATGCCTGTGTAAGTATGTCTCTGCATGCCTGTATGTATCTGTATGCCTTGTTCTGTATGCCTGCATCTTCATGTCTCTGTATGTCTGTGTTTGTATAAATGTGTCTTTATTTATCTATATGCCAGTGTCTGCATGTCTCTGTGTGTGTCTGTATGACTGTATGTCTGTGTACCTCAGAAAAGGGCTGTGGAAAAGAAAGACACACAAAGGGGCTGGGGGGAAAGGAGATACACATGGGGGTTGTAAGAGACATACAAGGGGGTGTAAGACACACTAAAGGGGGGTACAATACACTACATGGGGATTTCAAAAGGCTGGATATGAGACATCGCTAAAGGGGGGGGGAGGGGGGGGGCGGCAAAATTCATCTTCGCCTGTGTAGCCAAAAATCCTTGCACCGGCCCTGCACCCAGACTGCCATCACCTCCTTGGTTGTGTTTTCGATGGCCGGGATTACGTGGATATGTGCCTCCCGATGGGTTGTTTCATATCCTGTTTTTACTTTGAATGCTTCAGCACTTTCCTGTAGTGGGTGGTGTGGCAAGAGTCGGGGATTCTAGGAGGCCGGTATCAGGTGCCTGTCAGGATCGGGACAGGGATCCAACACGCAGAGTACAAACAGTAGCCAGATACGTATACCGGACCTTAGAATGGCCGGACTAACGTAAGTAGTACCGTATAGAATGGTCAAAGACAAGCCGAGGTCGAGGGTAACAGAAGACAGGTAAGCGAGAGACAAGCCGAATCAAGGGTAACAGAGATAAGCAGAGTAAGGTAAACAAGCCGGGTCAAAACCAAAAGGGATAATAGAATACACAAGCACTGAGTGACTAGAACAAGCTAGAACCACGACAGGGCAATGAACTAATGAAGGAAGCTCTGTTAAATACCCTGTTCAGAGCAGTAACCACACCTCCGAGACGTCCTGATTGGTCCTGCAGCAATTGACTGACAGGTCGATCCGGGGGAGTGTCCTGATGATGACTTCCTGCCTAGATGGTGTAAAAGGCAGTCACTCCCTCGCGGCCGGCCTTGCATGACCGGATAGACCGCGGGAAAGGGAGTCATCAGACCGTCTGAATGGTGGAACAGCTAAGTCTCTACCTCTTTTGGAGGTAGAGACCACAGGTACCCTGACAGTGCCCTCCTGGCACAGTTATGCCTGGTGCTCCAGCTGGTGTATTTTTCGGACTTTGAGGTGCGGCTGTTTCGCATCACCTCTTCGTTCACATTCTTTGGGGCCATGAGGTTGGGGGAGTTGGTGTGTCCGAGCGGACCAACCGTTGGGGGGGATCCTTTTCTCTGATGTTCAGGAGGGGCAGGACAATGTTTCCTTCCATATTCGCCACTCCAAGGCTGAGGTGTTCGAGAAGAGTAAGTGGGTTCAGCTGGCGGCAGTCACTGGGTTGGTCACCTGCCCGGTCTTGTCTTTTCTGTGTTTTTGCTGTGTTCCCACACTGCCTGGTTTGCTACTGGTGCTAGAGGATGTGAACTCACTCTCCCATTTTCAAATTGTCAGGGTTTTTTTGTTTAAGGGGGGGGGGGAGGGGGTTTGTTACGATTGCCTCCGGTCTAGCAGGAGGTTGGATCGCTTGGATGTCCTGGTTCCCGAGTTAGAGAGTCGAACGATTTTCCATTCAGTAGAAAAACCTGCAAGTGTAGAATATCCCACTAGCTATAGTAAAGCTAGGATTCCCGAATCCCTACAACACGAGTCGAGGCTGCGAGTTGAGGGTAAAACGAACTGGCTTTAATAAAAACCAAAGAAAAGAAAAAGTTACCTGCGCTCTCTCCTTAATCCCTATGTATATTTAGACAAATGGAGGTCATTTAGTTGCTCCAATGGCCATTGGAGGGAATGCCCGTCTGCCAACGTCAAGGCAGACCTCCCTAAGCGGGTGTAATGGTATCTATTAATTGATGACTTTACATCATAAAGAAAGCATATTTAGTGTAATGCTTTGGAGGCACCACTAGGGGCAGTGTGTAGGAAGACCTGTGCTTCTGACAGTGACATCACAGGCCAGCCTACTTACACTGAATAAAAACCAGATGTAGGAGAAACTCTGCCTCTTTTGCCTGTTCCTGACTGGACCTAAGATGTAGTACCAGCTCTGACAACCCCAGCCAAAGGGCTGGGGCCTTGTAAGTAATATAAATCCATTGTAACATTTAGCAATTGTAATAGCCTTTTGTATAGCATTTAGCAACCTTTTGTAAGTAATTAGTTTTGTATTGTATAATTATTGTAGTAAATTGACATTCTGCTAGCATCTGTTTATTTATTATAGTTATATTTAGTGATGTCGCAAACCCGAAATTTTCGGTTCGCGAACGGCGAACAGGAACTTCTGCAAACGTTCGCGAACCGGGCGAACCGCCATTGACTTCAATGGGCAGGCGAATTTTAAAACCCACAGGGACTCTTTCTGGCCACAAAAGTGATGGAAAAGTTGTTTCAAGGGGACTAACACCTTGACTGTGGCATGCCGGAGGGGGATCCATGGCAAAATTCCCATGGAAAATTACACAGTTGATGCAGAGTCTGGTTTTAATCCATAAAGGGCAGAAATCACCTAACATTCCTAAATCGCAATGGATATGGATTGACACCTGACATATGACATATTGACACCTTGACATATGGATTGACTCCTGTCCTCAGAGACCCTGATACACACTGACACAGAGCAGAATAGGGACTATTCCCCCTACATAGGGTCACTTGGCAGATATGGATTGACACCTATCCTAAGGATCCCTGATACACACTGACACAGAGCAGAATAGGGACAGTTCCTCCTACATAGGGTCACTTGGCAGATATGGATTGACACCTATCCTAAGGATCCCTGATACACACTGACACAGAGCAGAATAGAGACTGTTCCCCCTACAAAGGGTCACTTGGCAGATATGGATTGACACCTATCCTAAGGATCCCTGATACACACTGACACAGAGCAGAATGGGTAATATTCACTAAATGCCAAACATTGTTATACAGGGGAATATTCAGTAAATAAGGATAAGGTGGGGGACCTACTGTCCTCCCCCCTGGCCCCCACCCCTGCCTGGTGGGTGGGGGGCATTGTAACGGACCGTTTCATCAGACAAGGGGTTAAAATCCATTTAGGCGATATGCCCCTTTCTGAGAGACAGGCACAGCTACTGCAGAACACCAAAACTCCCGAACTGGATACAAAATAGCACTCCAAACTGGAACCTCACGAATAGCTGCTGGCAGACGAACAAGAAAAGCATACATCAGCTTACACTCCTGGCAATCAGTCTCCAACAGCATACAGTGAATCCCCCCAAGAACGAGACAAGGCTCTGTGTTGAGAGTCAAGCAGTGGTCTGAGGTGCTGGCACACCCAGCCTGGTTTTTATTACAAGTGAACACATACAGGCCACACCCAGGGGGAGGCATAAAATAACCAATAGTATCACGGGTGCAACCCACAGAACCCCTCCCCTTAGTGTGACACATAATCCCATTATACATACAGTTAAAACATACTTTTTACCCAACTTTCATAACTCTAAAACCATACATCACATTCACATAAAAATCCATATCCACAATCAATCCCTTCAGGGGAACAACATATTAAAAATTGGCATGAATCAGACCAGGGGTTCAAAAGTTAGTAAAGTATCTTTTAAAACCCCTGGCAGCATGGCAAAAAAACATCCCCACAATGCATCCTGGTTTCATCCCTTCTGCCCTGGAGATAATTGGAGAAGTAATCCAATTATCCAGGACTAGAGGCAGACTCCATTAACCACATGGTTGCGAAACAACATAAAACACTTTAAAATACATAAAGTCACATTTTACACATAACACACAGACATTTCACATATCCCCAGATAGCTCAGGTCTGAGTGCACATTATTAGGTGAATGGCACTCAGACCAACCGAATACAGTTTAATCGCCATAGAGCCAAAGTCTTTAATCACACGAATAGGCTCCATGGCATAGCTATCTGGGTTACCACAGCTCACACAGGGCAAGTACCAAATGACCCCACTGTATTTAAAGGGCCAGAATGAGTGACATACACTCTGGTATGGCTGAATACTGTTTTTAAAGGGCCCAATCTCCCAGGGCCATAGTCCAAAGGCAGCAGGCGGGCAGCCAGGCTTCTCCAATGCAATGTGGCGAGATTGCTCTCGTCACATCTCTCCCCTTTTCCAAACAGACTAACAGGGTATCTGACCTCCTGCCGGTCAGTGCCCTTGTTAGTCCAGCAGCCCACCCACAAAACAGAAACAGCAGTACAGCCCACCCACAATAACTGGTTACTACACCTGGGTAGAGGAGAAATTTGTCCATGTCCAGGTGCCTCACCATGGCTGTGTGGGGGACTGGTAGTCTGCCTTGGTAGGTTGCTGAGTGGGCAGAGACCAGCTGTACTCTGCCCTGATGCCAGCACTACCACTGGAGTAGTCTGGTTGAAGCCTGGTTGCTGGAGACCGACTGTCTCCCCTTTAGCTGCACTGCTGTGCTGCTGGAGACCGACTGTCTCCCCTTTAGTTACACAGCTCTGCTGCTGGAGACCGACTGTCTCCCCTTTGGCTAAACAGCCCTGTCGTGGGGGGGGGGCAGGACCGACCATCCCTACCCCCTGTGTGGTAAGTGCAGAGACCACGGTCCCATCTGCACCGGTGGGGGGCTTACAGTCTCCCCCTGGTACCTTAAGCTGCCGCTGGGGAGAGGGGGTAACAGGCTCCTCTTCCAATAGAACACTCTGCCGCTGGGGAAAGGAGACTGGGCTCTCTATTCCCTGCACATTACGGATCCGCCGGTGGGGAGAGGTGGTAGCAAGCTCCTCTCCCATACATACTTCCCGCCTTTGTGGAGGGAGACCGACTGTCTCTCCTCCCAATACAGTGTCCTGCTGCTGGGGAAAGGAGACTGGGCTCTCTATTCCCTGCTGGACACTCTGCCGCTGGGGAAAGGAGACTGGGCTCTCTATTCCCTGCACATCAATGATCCGCTGCTGGGGAGAGGTGGTAGCAAGCTCCTCTCCCATACATACTTTCCGCCTTTGTGGAGGGAGACCGACTGTCTCTCCTCCCAATACAGTGTCCTGCTGCTGGGGAAAGGAGACTGGGCTCTCTATTCCCTGCTCATCAATGATCCGCCGCTGGGGAGAGGTGGTAGCAAGCTCCTCTCCGATACATACTTCCATCCTCTGTGGAGGGAGACCGACTGTCTCTTCTCCCAATACAGTGTCCTGCTGCTGGGGAAAGGAGACTGGGCTCTCTATTCCCTGCTGTATACTCTGCCGCTGGGGAAAGGAGACTGGGCTCTCTATTCCCAAAAAATCACGCTGCTGCTGGGGGGTAGGACCAACTACCTCTGCCCCCTGTAACTCAGCCTGCCGCTGGGGAGGGAGGACGCTGCTCTCCTCTCCCTGCACTTCACACTGCTTCCCGGCATATCACTCTGCTGTTGGGGGGTAGGACCAACTACCTCTGCCCCCTGTAACTCAGCCTGCCGCTGGGGAATGGAGACTGGGCTCCCAATTCCCTGCAGGACCGGTGGAGAGACCTCGGTCCCATCTCTACCGGTCACCTGGGGTTCTTCCCAGTAAATCTCCACAATATCTTCCCAGCGGAATGGGTCTGGATCTGGGTCTGTCACTTTACTGTCCTGCTGAGCCTTCCCAATGGAGTGGAAGAGATCTCGGTAGTCCTGCTCCAGTTCCCACTCCATGGTTGCTAGGTGAACCAGGTCTTGCCCTACCTCATGGGGGTCATCCCAGTCATGCCTAGCCTCCCTTGTGTAGAAAATATCCTGAAGTCTGGTCTGCGCAGGGCTCCCGAAGTCCGTCTCTGCAAAGGACTCCCATAACAAGCCAGGACCATCAAACTCCTCTCCCTCTGGCTTGTCATGCTCGGCTGTCCAGGGTATATACTGTGCCATATACCACCAGAGTGCCTGGTAGGCATCTTCCAGCCAAATCTCCTGCCATACTCGGAGCTCCAATTCCTTCACCCATTCCTCCAGGGGCTGCTCTCCCAGGAAGGGCATCCGCAGGGCCACTTGCTTCTGCAACCGCTGCTCTTCACTGGGGAGACTCTCACCCCGCTGGTATTGTACATCCAGGGCCTGGTACCAGATGCTTTTCCTTAATGCATCCCGGCGATCCAGGTCCTCCTCCTCGTATAACACTGCTGGTTCCATTCTGTTGCTTTTAGAGTCGCTGTACTGGGACATGCGTTGCCCCCACTTGTAAATCCAAAGAAATGGTGTTTCCTGTAGCTTTCCTTCTGGCTGTAGGAACGATCCCGCCGCTTGCCACCAATTGTAACGGACCGTTTCATCAGACAAGGGGTTAAAATCCGTTTAGGCGATATGCCCCTTTCTGAGAGACAGGCACAGCTACTGCAGAACACCAAAACTCCCGAACTGGATACAAAATAGCACTCCAAACTGGAACCTCACGAATAGCTGCTAGCAGACGAACAAGAAAAGCATACATCAGCTTACACTCCTGGCAATCAGTCTCCAACAGCATACAGTGAATCCCCCCAAGAACGAGACAAGGCTCTGTGTTGAGGGTCAAGCAGTGGTCTGAGGTGCTGGCACACCCAGCCTGGTTTTTATTACAAGTGAACACATACAGGCCACACCCAGGGGGAGGCATAAAATAACCAATAGTATCACGGGTGCAACCCACACATCCCCTCCCCTTAGTGTGACACATAATCCCATTATACATACAGTTAAAACATACTTTTTACCCAACTTTCATAACTCTAAAACCATACATCACATTCACATAAAAATCCATATCCACAACCAATCCATTCAGGGGAACAACATATTAAAAATTGGCATGAATCAGACCAGGTTAGTAAAGTATCTTTTAAAACCCCTGGCAGCATGGCAAAAAAACATCCCCACAATGCATCCTGGTTTCATCCCTTCTGCCCTGGAGATAATTGGAGAAGTAATCCAATTATCCAGGACTAGAGGCAGACTCCATTAACCACATGGTTGCGAAACAACATAAAACACTTTAAAATACATAAAGTCACATTTTACACATAACACACAGACATTTCACATATCCCCAGATAGCTCAGGTCTGAGTGCACATTATTAGGTGAATGGCACTCAGACCAACCGAATACAGTTTATTCGCCATAGAGCCAAAGTCTTTAATCACACGAATAGGCTCCAACGCATAGCTATCTGGGTTACCACAGCTCACACAGGGCAAGTACCAAATGACCCCACTGTATTTAAAGGGCCAGAATGAGTGACATACACTCTGGTATGGCCGAATACTGTTTTTAAAGGGCCCAATCTCCCAGAGCCATAGTCCAAAGGCAGCAGGCGGGCAGCCAGGCTTCTCCAATGCAATGTGGCGAGATTGCTCTCGTCACAGGCATAAATCACAATGGGGGGAGTGGTGTACTATTAAATCACTGATAGGAGTGGTGTACTATTCTTATCAGTTTAATACCTGTTGCGTCTCCTATCAGTGGACGTGTATATGGCAGCAATTTTAGGAACCGCACACCTGGGACCCGAGCAAGGTCACCTCGTTCAACAGGCTACAACATTTGTCCCTGGAAACCTATCCTGGACATCATGTACAACTTATATGGATATGGCAGCGATTTTTGTAACAGGGAGATGGAAGAAGATGCTTGGTCGGTCATCCTACTTCACATTTGGGTCACTGCGCGTGCAATCTAATGTGCCACCAGATAGGAGTGGTGTGTTTAGTATTATTCTCATCAGTTTAATAATACCTGGGAGGCATGGCATAAGGATTTGAGTACAGTCTTCTCAGAAGAACAATGGAACCAAGCCTTCATAGCCCATAAAGCTAGATCCAGATGCGCATCCCACCTAGAGCTAATGCCCAAAATACAATATAGGTGGTACTTGGTACCGACTAGACTAGCGACCATATATCCCAACACCTCGAGACTTTGCTGGAGATGTTTAATAGAGTAGGGCACAATGCTCCACATCTGGTGGGCCTGCTCGGCCATCAGAGGATACTGGAAGGCAGTTGAGGGGGTGATACAAGGGGCACTGGTCACGAGAACCAACCTGAGACCATAAAATGCCCTACCCTTCATCTCGATTAACCCATTCCCAAAAGCACATGCCGACCTAACATATCATATTTTGATTGCTGCCAACTTATTAATAGCCAGAGGGTGGAAAAAACAACAGCCACCGGAGAGATCTAGCCTTCTCCAACAGATCTCCCTAAACCTAGCATATGAAACAAAAACCTGCCAGCGGCTACACCCCCCACACCACATAGTGGAAGCCAGGAACATATGGGAGGCGTATCTGAGGAAGGAGGAGGAGGGGGTCGTGTTAGAACAAAGCATATCACATATATATATATATATATATATATATATATATAGATATATATATATATATATATATATACACGAAGGATGAATAGTACCACTCCTAAGACCTAACTGCTCTGACGCAGAGAGACAACGACTCCAAACACCATGGTACAACAGCCAACATTGAGGTATACCAAGCTGAGGTTAAACAATCTACAGGGCATAATGGAACAAACACCCACATTGTACATAGTTAATTAGTTAGATAAGGGAATAGACCCGGTGACCGCACACAGCGTGCTAACTAAGAAGGAGACAAAGGGAGATGAGGGGCTTCCGACGTCTATTTCCCCCATTCTTCTTCCCCTACCGTAGCCTGTCCCCGGGTTTCCCCCTTCCCATACCCCGGACAAAACCCAGGTTTAGGAGAGAAAGACAACCATGACATGGTACTAGACCAAAGGCACAAGGGCAGCGGAAAAACTCCCACGAGAATGAATAACCAGTTTGCTCTTGAATGTATAAGATGTGAATAAGATCGATGTACCTTAACCGCTTACCCTCCCTTTTTTCCTTTCTGTATCCCGAGCAAGTTCTCTGATAAAATAAAAATTGTCAGATTCAAGTTCTTGTGCCCCACAGTTCAAATTAACATTCAAATGACAATTCATGACAGATCACACAAGTGAATAGCCCTGCCAACGTCGTCTCAGAATTTATTTGTTATCTAAGAAGAAATAGAAATGCAAGAGCAGAATAGAGACTGTTCCCCGTCCTCAGAGACCATGATACACACTGACACAGAGCAGAATAGGGACTGTTCCCCCTACATAGGGTCACTTTTTTTTTTTTTTGGCTTGGTTTTTGAATCCACAGTGCAGCACCAGAGGGCCTAAAAATTAGGCTGAAAAATGTGGTATTGTTGCAGCCGCAGACAGAAAAATTGATGTTTGTTTCACAGGCAGAAAGTGCCCTAAAACATGACAAGTCACGCAAGTCAACCGGCATTCAGAGCTAAAATACAGCAGTGTGTGGACCATTTTTAGCCCAAGGCAGCTCATCTCATCAGGCCTTTTTTAATCGAATGTATCGCCCAGTGTCAGTCCCTTCGGGATCCATCCCTCATTCATCTTAATAAAGGTGAGGTAATTGTCACAGTTCTCCTGGCGACAGCCAGACGAGGTCACCCCAGAAGTGCCCAAGGAGGGACTTGAACCTGGGTACTCTGCAATCCTGGACCTGTTCTCTTGCCTCTGAGCCACTATACAGCTCTAGAAATTGCCTGAAGTATAATCTTGCCTTGTATCCAGCACTGGGGGCTGGACGTTATTCTGTGGCTGCTCCAACATTCTCAGCACACCTGTGGCTAATCACCAATCAGCCAGGTATAAGACACTGCCTCTCCCTGAGGGCAGTGTCAGTTCATTGACTCTGGTTCAAGTATTGCTGTTTCGTGTTCCAGTGTGCTCCTGACCTTGGATTGTTATTTTGTTGTACCCTGACTTCTGGCATCCTCTGACCTCGGCTCTCTACTCGCTTATCCTGATTTCTGGCACCCACTGACCTCTGGCTTACCCACGACTATTCTCCTGGTTTATCCGTTTCTGTACTGCGACTTGGAGCATTAACCTGCACAGCCCCCGTGCACAGACTCACAGGCCAGGTGAGTTCTTACCTGACCACCTTGGTCTGTGTTTAATTGCAAGGGTGAGCATATATCTGCGCTACAGACTCCCAACCAAGGTAAGCCGTTACAGTAATCTAGACTTTTTTGACCTAGGCGACTTCTCTTCTCAGTGACAATACCTCCTGCTGCACTGAAGGTCCTTTCTGACAGGACACTTGAAGCGGGCAGGCCAGAAGTTCTATCACAAATTGGGATAGCTCAGGCCACAGGTCAAGCCTGCACACCCAGTAGTGAAGGGGTTCATCGCTCCTCAGAGTGTCGATATCTGCAGTTAAGGCGAGGTAGTCTGCTACCTGTCGGTCGAGTCGCTCTCTGAGGGTGGATCCCGAAGGGCTGTGGCGATGCGTAGGACTTAAAAAGGTCCGCATGTCCTCCATCAACAACACGTCTTTAAAGCGTCCTGTCCTTGCCGGCGTGGTCGTGGGAGGAGGAGGATTACTTCCACCTCTCCCCCTGTTAGATTCCCGTTGTGCTGTGACATCACCCTTATACGCTGTGTAAAGCATACTTTTTAATTTATTTTGCAAATGCTGCATCCTTTCCGACTTGTTATAATTCGGTAACATTTCAGCCACTTTCTGCTTATACCCGGGGTCTAGTAGCGTGGACACCCAGTACAGGTCGTTCTCCTTCAGCCTTTTTATATGAGGGTCCCTCAACAGGCACGACAGCATGAAATACCCCATTTGCACAAGGTTGGATGCCGAGCTACTCATTTCCCGTTCCTCCTCCTCACTGATGTCAATGAAGGTATGTTCTTCCCCCAGCCACGTACAACACCACGGGTACCAGATAGGTGTCAACGAGCACCCTGGGATGCCTGTTGTGGTTGGTCTTCCTCCTCCTCCTCCTCAAAGCCAAATTCCTTCTCTGACTCCTCTTCCTCACAATCCTCTTCCAGCGTTGCTGCAGGTCCAGCAAGCGATGCTGATAAGGCTGTTTCTGGTGGTGATGGTGACCACAACTCTTCCTCTTCCTCTTCACGCTCATCTATGGCCTGATCCAGCACTCTTCGCAGGGCACGCTCCAGGAAGAAAACAAATGGTATGATGTCGCTGATGGTGCCTTTGGTGCGACTGACTAGGTTTGTCACCTCCTCAAAAGGACGCATGAGCCTACAGGCATTGCGCATGAGCGTCCAGTAAGGTGGCATAAAAAATCCCAGCTCCCCAGAGGCTGTCCTAGCACCCCGGTCATACAAATATTTATTAACAGCTTTTTCTTGTTGCAGCAGGCGGTCGAACATTAGGAGTGTTGAATTCCAACGTGTCGGGCTATCGCAAATCAAGCGCCTCACTGGAATGTTGTTTCGCTGCTGGATATCGGCAAAGTGAGCCATGGCTGTGTAGGAACGCCTGAAATGGCCACACACCTTCTTGGCCTGCTTCAGGACGTCCTGTAAGCCTGTGTACTTATGCACAAAGCGTTGTACGATCAGATTACACACATGTGCCATGCACGGCACATGTGTCAACTTGCCCAACTTCAATGCCGCTAACAAATTTTTTCCATTGTCACAAACCACTTTGCCGATATCCAGTTGCTGCGGAGTAAGACACTTTTCCACCTGTGCGTTCAGGGCGGACAGGCGTGCTTGTCCGGTGTGACTCTCTGCTTTCAAGCAAGTCAAACCCAAGACGGCGTGACACTGCCGTATCCGGGATGTGGGATAGTACCTGGGGAGCTGGGGGGGGGGGGGAGGGGTGCCGTTGATGTGGAGCAAGACGCAGCAGCAGAAAAGGACTCAGCCGAGGAGGTTATAGAAGAGGATGGAGTAGGAGGAGTAGAGGAGGTGGCAGCAGGACTGCCTGCAAGTTGTGGCGGTGTCACCAACTCCTCTGCAGAGCCATGCATTCCATGCTTGTCAGCAGGTTTACCCAATGCGCAGTGTAGGTGATATACCTGCCCTGACCATGCTTTGCAGACCAGGTATCAGTGGTCAGATGGACCCTTGCCCCAACACTGTGTGCCAGACATGCCATTACTTCCTTTTGCACAATTGAGTACAGGTTGGGGATTGCCTTTTGTGAAAAGAAATTTCGGCCGGGTACCTTCCACTGCGGTGTCCCAATAGCTACAAATTTTTTGAACGCCTCAGACTCAACCAGATTGTATGGTAAAAGCTGGCGGGCTAAGAGTTTGGACAAGCCAGCTGTCAGACGCTGGGCAAGGGGGGGGACTTTCTGACATTGGCTTCTTACGCTCAAACATGTCCTTGACAGACACATGACTGTGGGCAGATGAGCGGGAAGTGCTCAAGGCGGGAGACGGAGTGGCGGATGGTTGAGAGGGGGCAAGGAGGAGGACAGCAGTGGTTGACGTGACTGAAGATGCTGGACCAGGAGGAGGATGGCGGCTTAGAGTAGGCATGCTGCTTGTACTCATGTGTTGATCCCATAGGCGTTTGGGATGTGAGATCATGTGCCTACGCAAAGCAGTTGTACCTAGGTGGGTGTTGGACTTCCCACGACTCAGTTTCCTTTGGCACAGGTTGCAAATGGCATCGCTGTTGTCAGAGGCAGACACACAAAAAAAAATCCACACTGCTGAGCTCTGCAATGACGGCATTCTGGTGGTGGACACAGCATGCGTTGATTGGCATGCTGTCGGGCTGACCCCGGGTGCCGATGCATGCTGTCTGACTGTGCCACTAGCTCCTTGCGACGACCTCCCCCTGCTTCCAACTCGTCTCCTCCTCCTCTCTGTCTCCCCATCTTAACTTTCGCCCTGTTCTTCTTCTTGCCGAGCGGGCACCCACGTGACATCCATGGACGCATCGTCATCATCAACCTCTTCACTTGTATCTGACAACTCGGCAAAGGAAGCAGCAGCGGGTACAACATCATCATCACACCGTACGTCCATTTGTGTAATGCTGCCTGCCTGAGACATATCCCTGTTATCTACATCCTCTGGCAATAATGGTTGCGCATCACTCATTTCTTCAGACGGATGTGTGAATAACTCCTCTGACATACCAAGTAAAGCGGCTGTGGTGCTTGTTTTGGTGGTGGTGGCAGGCGGGTGAGTGGTATCTTGAGAGGTGCCTGAAGCTAAGCTGGAGGAGGATGGTGCGTCAAGGTTCCGAGCGGAGGCTGTACAAGATTGGGTGTCCTGTGTTAGCCAGTCATCTATGTCCTCAGAACATTTCAAGTTCAGGGTACGTGGCCTCTGAAAACTGGGCATTATTCTAGGGCCAAAGGGAATCACAGCACCACGACCACGATGGCCCTTGCGGGTGTCCTGCCTTTGCCTGTCTTTTTTTTTTTTGCTATTAGTGGTACTATGCGTGCAAGCTACTGTGAGACCAGATATGAGTGGCAATGGCAGAGGTCTGCAGAGTACACGCTGTAGGCCTGACACACCCGCTTGAAGACAACTAACTGCTATTCAATCTATAACAGTGAAGAAAGTTTTTTGGTTTTAAATGCACAAAATTGTGACACCAGATATGAGTGGCAATGTGCACTGGCAGGGTTCGGCAGGGCACACGCTGAAGGAAGGCCTGACACACCCGCTTTAAGGACACTGACTGCTATTAGCTTACACTGGAAAACTGTTTTTCTTTGTAAAAGCACGCTACAGAGACACCAGATATGAGTGGTGGCACTGGGCAAATGGGCACAGTATCCACTGAGCCTGACACAGAAGCTGGCAGGCAACTGACTGCTCTTCAATCTATTACAGTGAAAAACTTTTTTTGGTTTTAAATGCAAGCTTAAGCTGTTGTGACACCAGCAGTGAGTGAGTGGTGGCACTGGGCAAATGGGCACAGTATGCACTGTGAGCCTGACACAGAAGCTGGCAGGCAGGCAACTGCAATTACATTACACACAAAAAAAAAAAAGCAGACTGATGTTCTAACCCTAAAAAGGGCTTTTTGAGGTGCTGTTCTTACAGCAGAGATCAGATGAGTCATTCAGGACTGTAGTGGACACTGAATACCCTAGCCTAGCTATCAATTTCCCTATCTAATCAGCAGCAGCTACACTTTCCCTCCTTTCACTAAGCATGCAGCTTCAGAATGAATCGAAAATGGATGCTGGGAGGGAGGTTGGAGGGTGTGGAAGGGAGGGAGTGCTGCTGATTGGCTGGAATGTGTATGCTGACTGAGAGGCACAGGGTCAAAGTTTGCTCAATGATGACGAATAGGGGGCGGATCGGACCGCCCATGTGTTCGCCCGTGGTGGCGAACGCGAACACGCTATGTTCGCCGGGAACTATTCGCCAGCGAACAGTTCGGTACATCACTAATACTCAGTATTATTATACATAGCGACATGTTTATTATCAGCGTATAGATACTCAGTATTATTATTGTAACGGAACCGCTGGCACCCCGACCGGGTACCCTCCATTGACGGATGCTCCTAGTGCTTTCCGAGGACTCCAAGCACTGCAGCAGACACCACAACCATCGAATCTGAGAAGCATAGGAATCCTCTCTAGCATATGAATGCTGTATACAGCCGAATAGGAAAAACCATGCGAATAGGTTTACACTCCTAGCAGTCAAACTGGAACAGCATACAATAAATCCTCCCCCAATAATGAGATGACACTTCACTTTGAGGGTTAAAACAGGAACTCCCTGTACTGGCACATACAGCCTCTTTTATTCACAATCCACAAAACATAGTACTGCCCACAGGGTTTTGCAGAAAAACCAATAAACACATTACAACACATACAATGCAAGTACAGCAGCCAATCAGACACAATGGGACAATAGAAACACACCCAGCATATTCCTCCCTTCTGCTTAGGAGATAATTGAGTCAATTACTGTATCTACTCAATTATCTCCAAGCTGAAAAGTTACACTTTTTATACATTTTTATAACTTTGTGAGTTAACATCGTACATACATAAAACTTATATTATTTTAACCAGTATAACTTAGGGACAAACATATCCAAAATTCACTTGAATAGGTTCAGGGGTTTAACTGTTAGGTCGAAGGCCTTTGTTTTCACTTGGAAGCATGGCTTTTTCTGTCCAAACCAGTTCCCACTGGTGTGGCAGTGTCCCTGGGACAACACCCTGCTGGAGAACAATGGATCCGGGGGAGGGGAAGAGGAAGTGTCCATAAAGCTTCAGTATGTCCATACACTGTTTTTAAAAGGCCAGCACAGTACAATAAAAGTCCATTCACTGGGCTTAAAGGGCCAGTAGTCGCACAATAAAATACAATATGCCCAAATGTTGCACCTGAAGGGCCAAATCTCCCAGGGACCATAGTCAACAGGTAAGAGGCTGGCAATCAGGCTCCTCCAAAAGCCAGGGGTAAAGGGCAGCTTGTCACCAATAAACCCAGTGACAAAAGGCATTTCGTCACAATTATACAGAGCGACATGTTAATTATTAGCGTATAGATATTCTGTAGCATTATACAAAGCGACATTTATTATCACTGTATAGATACTCAGTATTATTATACAGAGCGACATGTTTATTATCAGTGTATAGATACTCAGTATTATTATACAGAGCGACATGTTTATTATCAGTGTATAGATACTCAGTATTATCATACAGAGCGACATGTTTATAATCAGTGTATAGATACTCAGTATTATTATTATACAGAGTGACATGTTTATTATCAGTGTATATATACTCGGTATTATTATACAGTGTATAGTGTAGCGGAGTGCAATATTAGAATCTACAATCTCCGCTGGTATAACCGGTAAATCCACAGTCAGCGCTGAAAAGTAAGGCAATATCCCAATCCTCCCAATAACCGGACGAAACACAGTTTGGGAGTCAACTAACTGGCTTTATTCACAAGCTTGCATATTTATACAGTTCCCCATGCAAGGGGTTTCCTTACAGAGGTTTCAGGGGATTTATCCCATCATGCAATATAATTCTCCCAACAGGCCTTGCTGCACGAGAAGGATACTCCCACTAAAATGGACGATTAAGTGGATTATCCCCTCGTGCAGCAAAACTGACAATTTACTTTAAAATACCTTTTCTGAGTTTTATTCGGTATACAGACTTAACCGAACGTTCGGTAGATAGCTAGGGTCTGAGCGCATCTTTTGAGAGAATACTGCTCAACTCCCAGCTGAACTGACCGAACGCCGCAACAAATACAGTTATACATTGAAGTTCCCCTCAATCCGTCGATTATACTTAGGGGAATGATCCTACCGAACACCGGGCTCCCGAACGGTCTGGAAGTCCAGCGGTGTTCGTGTCGTCGAGTAGCCGTTTTCAGTTGCAGGTGCTCGAAGACCAAACATCGCTGAAGAATAGCGAATCCAAGATGGCCGACCGCCGCATGGTCGGTAGCCGAACGACGGCCACCTAGGAGAGCCTCTAATTACCGATTGCAACATTGTTGCAATCGGTTAACAAGCGCCACACGCCTCTAAGTGTGTGGTCTATCAGGGGAGCCCGCATTCGTTCCACGAACAGCCCGGATAGCCGCTGTTCGTCGAACGAAGTACTCGCATGCTGGTAGCTTACGGCTGCCAGCATGCAAATTACCATAGTCCCAGATACACAGTAAAGTTACACATACCACACAGAACACATAGCAAAATACACACAGCACATAGTACAGACAACCTTTCTACATTACAGTCCAGAAGTGGCTATGTTTGCCACATATAGATACTCAGTATTATTATACAGGGCAACATGTTTATTATCAGCGTATAGATATTCAGTATTATACAGCGCGACATGTTTATTATCAGCGTATAGATACTCAGTATTATTATACAGAGCAACATGTTTATTATCACTGTATAGATACTCAGTATTATTATACAGAGCAACATGTTTATGATCACTGTATAGATACTCAGTATTATTATACAGAGCAACATGTTTATTATCAGGGTATCGATACTCAATATTATTATACAGACTAGTGACTACATTATTATGTGGATACTGTGTTTTATAACAGCAGTCCCCTCTAGGGGAGCTTTGCATAATGCACAGTTTGTCCTTAACCAGCTCCTGTAGTAAGTGTGCAAGGCATGCTGGGATGGATACACCCCCTAGATTTGCTCTCTCTTCCCAGTGTGTGTATGGAGTTCGGCCATGTTGGGTGTATGTTACAGCCAGAATGTGTATATCACGAAGGGGATCGAACATAATATGTGACTTGTGATCAATAAATCCTGGCTGATTAATAGACGGTATGTTATTGTAAGTCAGCTATCATCAAACATAACAGGTACTCGGTATCATTATACAGAGCGACATGTTTATTATCAGTGTATAGATACTCAGTATTATTATACAGAGCAACATGTTTATTATCAGCGTATAGATACTCCGTATTATAAAGAGCTACATATTTATTATCAGCGTATAGATACTCAATATTATACAGAGCGACATGTTTATTATCAGTGTATAGATACTCAGTATTATTATACAGAGCGACATGTTTATTATCAGTGTATAGATACTCAGTATTATTATACAGAGCGACATGTTTATTATCAGAGTATAGATACTCAGTATTATTATACAGAGCGACATGTTTATTATCAGTGTATAGATACTCAGTATTATTATACAGAGCGACATGTTTATTATCAGCGTATATATACTCAGTATTATTATACAGAGTGAAATGTTTATTATCAGCGTATAGATACTCAGTATTATTATACAGAGCGACATGTTTATTATCAGCGTATAGATACTCAGTATTATTATACAGAGCGACATGTTTATTATCAGCGTATAGATACTCACCATTATTAAAAAGAGCGACATGTTTATTATCAGCGTATAGATACTCAGTATTATTTTACAGAGCGACATGTTTATTATCAGTGTATAGATACTCAGTGTAATTATACAGAGCGACATGTTTATTATCAGCGTATAGATACTCAGTATTATTATACAGAATGAAATGTTTATTATCAGCGTATAGATACTCAGTATTATACAGAGCGACATGTTTATTATCAGCATATAGATACTCCGTATTATTATACAGAGCGACATGTTTATTATCAGCGTATAGATACTCACTATTATTATAAAGAGCGACATGTTTATTATCAGCGTATAGATACTCAGTATTATTTTACAGAGTGACATGTTTATTATCAGTGTATAGATACTCAGTATTATTATACAGAGTGAAATGTTTATTATCAGCGTATAGATACTCAGTATTATTATACAGAGCGACATGTTTATTATCAGCGTATAGATACTCCGTATTATACAGAGTGACATGTTTATTATCAGTGTATAGATACTCCGTATTATTATACAGAGCGACATGTTTATTATCAGAGTATAGATACTCAGTATTATTATACAGAGCGACATGTTTATTATCAGAGTATAGATACTCAGTATTATTATACAGAGCGACATGTTTATTATCAGCGTATATATACTCAGTATTATTATACAGAGTGAAATGTTTATTATCAGCGTATAGATACTCAGTATTATTATACAGAGCGACATGTTTATTATTAGCATATAGATACTCCGCATTATTATACAGAGCGACATGTTTATTATCAGCGTATAGATACTCAGTATTATTATACAGAGCGACATGTTTATTATCAGCGTATAGATACTCACCATTATTATAAAGAGCGACATGTTTATTATCAGCGTATAGATACTCAGTATTATACAGAGCGACATGTTTATTATCAGTGTATAGATACTCAGTATGATTATACAGAGCGACATGTTTATTATTAGCGTATAGATACTCAGTAATATTATACAGAGCGACATGTTTACTATCAGTGTATAGATGCTCAGTATTATTATTAGGGATCGACCGATTATCGGTTTTACCGATATTATCGGCCGATATTCTGTATTTTCAGCAATATCGGTATCGGCCAATAGAGATACCGATATTGCTGATAATACCTCCTAGGACCGCTGGGCCCATTACAAGCCCGGTGGTCCTGGGGGGGGGGGGGGGTGGCAGTAATCTGTTACTTACCTCCCAGTAGCTCCCTTCTGCTCCCTGTGTAAATCTCACGAGACACGTGGCCGCAGAGCATTGCCACGGGTTACCATGGCAATGCTCCGCGCGGCATGCAGGCCTCGAGATTCACACTGGGGAGCTGGAGGAGCTGCTGGGAGGTAAGTAACAGCTAGCTGCCGCCCTCCCCACTGCTCAGCCCATACCACTGGACTCCAGGAATTGCTATAGCCCCCCTCCCTGGCCAAGCAACAAGCAGACAGGGGGGACTAAAAAAATTAAATAATAAAACATAAAAATATTAAAAATAAAATTAAAATAAAAAGTGCCCCCTCCCATTTTACACAAATTACCTCCCTACACACAAGTACTCTGCTCCTTCTTTCTCCAATGCTACAAGAACTCTGTTCCTTCTTTCTCCAATGCTACAAGAACTCTGCTCCTTCTTTCTCCAGTGCTACAAGTACTCTGCTCCTTCTTTCTCCAGTGCTACAAGAACTCTGCTCCTTCTTTCTCCAATGCTACAAGTACTCTGCTCCTTCTTTCTCCAATGCTACAAGAACTCTGCTCCTTCTTTCTCCAATGCTGCAAGTACTCTGCTCCTTCTTTCTCCAATGCTACAAGTACTCTGCTCCTTCTTTCTCCAATGCTACAAGAACTCTGCTCCTTCTTTCTCCAATGCTACAAGTACTCTGCTCCTTCTTTCTCCAGTGCTACAAGTACTCTGCTCCTTCTTTCTCCAGTGCTACAAGAACTCTGCTCCTTCTTTCTCCAATGCTACAAGAACTCTGCTCCTTCTTTCTCCAATGCTGCAAGTACTCTGCTCCTTCTTTCTCCAATGCTGCAAGTACTCTGCTCCTTCTTTCTCCAATGCTACAAGTACTCTGCTCCTTCTTTCTCCAATGCTACAAGTACTCTGCTCCTTCTTTCTCCAATGCTACAAGTACTCTGCTCCTTCTTTCTCCAATGCTACAAGTACTCTGCTCCTTCTTTCTCCAGTGCTACAAGTACTCTGCTCCTTCTTTCTTCAATGCTACAAGTACTCTGATCCTTCTTTCTCCAATGCTACAAGTACTCTGATCCTTCTTTCTCCAATGCTACAAGAACTCTGCTCCTTCTTTCTCCAATGCTACAAGTACTCTGCTCCTTCTTTCTCCAATGCTACAAGTACTCTGCTCCTTCTTTCTCCAATGCTACAAGAACTCTGCTCCTTCTTTCTCCAATGCTACAAGAACTCTGCTCCTTCTTTCTCCAATGCTACAAGTACTCTGCTCCTTCTTTCTCCAATGCTACAAGTACTCTGCTCCTTCTTTCTCCAATGCTACAAGTACTCTGCTCCTTCTTTCTCCAATGCTACAAGAACTCTGCTCCTTCTTTCTCCAATGCTACAAGAACTCTGCTCCTTCTTTCTCCAATGCTACAAGAACTCTGCTCCTTCTTTCTCCAATGCTACAAGAACTCTGCTCCTTCTTTCTCCAATGCTACAAGTACTCTGCTCCTTCTTTCTCCAATGCTACAAGAACTCTGCTCCTTCTTTCTCCAATGCTACAAGAACTCTGCTCCTTCTTTCTCCAATGCTACAAGAACTCTGCTCCTTCTTTCTCCAATGCTACAAGAACTCTGCTCCTTCTTTCTCCAATGCTACAAGAACTCTGCTCCTTCTTTCTCCAATGCTACAAGAACTCTGCTCCTTCTTTCTCCAATGCTACAATAACTCTGCTCCTTCTTTCTCCTTTTTTTTTACAAGTACTCTCCTCCTTTATTTTATCCCTTTTTTTCTATTTTTTCCCCTTTTTTATTTTTTTGATCTTTTTCTTTTTATCTCCTTTTTTATGCTTTTCTTTTACCTTCCTAAGGGCAATGTACAAAAGTAAGGCTGATTTATAGTGGGTAGTGGGGCTGTATAGTGGGTAGTGGGGCTGTATAGTGGGTAGTGGGGCTGTATAGTGGGTAGGGGGCTCTATAGGGGGTAGGGGTGGGGGGCAGTATAGTGGGTAGGGGGGCTGTAAAAAGTAAATACCTTTCAGTGTCCTCTTGTTCCGGTGGGCAGCTTCCCAGTAATGTGCGGGAGGTAGAGCTTCCATTTGGTGGCGGGGCATGCGGCTGAAATGATTTGAGACTGTGCAGGGAGACTGACAGGTCTCCCTGCAGCCGCTGGCAGCCATACCAGCCCCCAGCTGTATAGATACTCAGTATTATTATACAGAGCGACATGTTTATTATCAGTGTATAGATACTCAGTATTATTAAACAGAGCGACATGTTTATTATTAGTGTATAGATACTCAGTATTATTATACTGAGCGACATGTTTATTATCAGCGTATAGATACTCAGTATTATTATACAGAGCGACATGTTTATTATCAGTTTATAGATACTCGGTATTATTATACAGAGCGACATGTTTATTATCAGCGTATAGATACTCAGTATTATTATACAGAGCGACATGTTTATTATTAGTGTATAGATACTCAGTATTATTATACTGAGCGACATGCTTATTCTCAGCATGTAGATTCTCAGTACTATTATACAGAGCGACATGTTTATTATCATTGTGACAGATCCCTCTGTCTTGGAACTGTAGTGCTATCCCGGTTGATTCGTGTGGATTCGTGTAATTGCCTGTCCGTACTTCCCCGTTAGTTTATTTGTTAATCTACCGAACAAACTGCCGAACGGCCAGCCACCCGGAAGTGGAGTGTGCTGCTGGTTAACCTATTGGCCTCAATTAGAACGTTGTGGTTAACCGCAGACACCTCTTAATTGAAACCGTATGCTGGGCGGTCGTCGTTCGTATGCCGACCACGAGGCGGCGGCCATCTTAGATGCACAAATACACAGCGGTGTTCGAAAAGAAAAAAAAAGAAAAATAGAGGTTCTGCCAATACTTCTAACATTAGTGGTCTACTAGCTTGTCTTCAGTAAGTCTTAACTTATTCTTGCTGTGATGTTATCTTACTATGGTGTTTCTACCAAATGCGTTCGCCATAGTTCCCATATCCTATCATAATGATCTCTCTTCCCCTGCGTGGCCCATGAACTTCTTCAAGTTCACTCAAAGCTTCCACTCTAAAAATCCATTGTTCTTTAGGCGGGATACTAGATTTAAGCCAATACAACGGGATCAGAGCATTTGCCTCATTCAATAAATAACACAACAATATCTGTTTGTTATTCTCCTTGAAGGAAGCTGGCCAACCCAACAAAATCTTGGATGGGGATAACTGATCAAGCATTGGACATTTTTTATAAATGACACTCAATACCTGTAACCAATAGCTCCCAATAATTTTGCACTCCCACCGTATGTGTTCCATATTCGCACCCCTCTCGCCACATCTCCAGCAGCCAAAAAAAGAAAGTTGGATACCCAAAAGGGAAACAACTGGGGGTGTGTCCCAGGGGCGACCTGAACAGGGGGTAACCCTCACATAAGTGTATAAATAGAAGAGCAGACTTGGTAAGTCAGAACAGGTAGGGCGCCCCCTAGTTGATAACTATACATATGTACAAAGAATATTAAAACATAGCTTTTAATAGTTACTGCAATAAAATAGTTAAACACGTGTTTCGGCGCTGCTAAACGCGCCTTCTTCTGAGGTTTAACAGGTGATGTGGGCATCGGGGGCTCCTTAAATAGCCCTCTGCACTTGGTTAAGACTGGGGGCGTATGTATTGCGTTCGCGTCGAAAACGGACGAAATCAGTCAAGGCCCGCCCCTAGTGACGATCCGGCATCTGATAGGTCAGTGCTGGTTGAATGAATGATGCCATTATTAACTCTCTAAGTGCCGAAATTACCGTGGTGTGTGAGTTAGATACAGTGTATCTGTATCTTTGGATCTACAAGTCTGGGATAATAATGTACGCAGGGGGGGAAAAATACAGTTGGGATATAACTTAAAGGGGCATATGTGGCCCACATAATAGAAAGCAGACCATAATGATTCCCTTGGTGGATTGCCCGGACTAAAGTCCAAAATTCAATAAGTTCATAGGTTAAAGCTGGAACTAGATAAAGTGTCAACCGATCTATGAAATATCCATATCCCATGATTGTACATGTTAAGTATGCACGGTTTTGGTACCTGAGAGAGGTGCAGGGAACAGCTACGGGGACATCTTGTGCCCCATCTTATGCTAACCTGCACCTGGGCTGGTGGGAGGAAAATGTGGTCTTCACCGACCTAAATACTGAATACACCAAGTATATTTTCATGTGGAAGAGGTATATAGATGACGTCCTGGTGGTCTGGACGGGCACAAGGGAACACTTCACGACGTTTGTGGAGAATCTGAACTGCAATGACCTTAATTTGAAGTTCACAATGGAAATAGGGGGCTCATCCCTCAACTTTCTCGATTGCGCGTTCAGTACTACCCCTCAACAGACCATTGAGACAACACTATACAGGAAACCCACCTCAATCAATACTATGTTGAGGTGGGAAAGTCACCACCCAACCACACTAAAGAGAGGCATACGTGTTGGACAATACCTCCGGTTGAGGAGGAACTGTTCAAGCATAGATGAATTCATCTCCCAGGCTAAATCCCTTAAAATCAGGTTTAAGGAGAGAGGATATCCTAATCGCTGCCTAAAGCAAGCATACCAGAGAGCGCTACACAGTGATAGAACAGAACTCCTCAAAGATAAACCAACTCCCAATGAACAATTACCTATTAGTTGCATTGTGAATTTCGATTCAGGGTGGGATCAGGCAAAGAAGATTCTGGGCAGATTCTGGCCTCTCATTTCTCAAGATCCCCACTTCAAAGGGGCTGTGACCCCTTATGTATCCCTTACAGCCCAGAGAGGCAGAAATCTCAAAGAAATGCTAGTGCCTAGTCACTTCTCTTCCACAAAACCTGGTCGCAACTGGCTTTCCGTACAAGGGACCTACAAATGTGGGAAATGTGTGGCATGCAGATACATCTGCAAGGATTCCAAACTTCTCACAGATTCACTTGATCAGATGGTCTGCAATGTTAAGCAGTTCTTTAACTGCAATACGAAAGGCCTTGTCTATCTTATAATCTGTGCATGTGGTCTCAGGTATGTGGGCAAAACGATTCGCCCCTTCAAAAGGCGGATCATGGAGCACATACACTCCGTGAGAAACCAGAGGGACACCCCAGTGGCGAGGCACATAAGAAACCAACACTCCGGTAACCCCGAAGGTACTAGATTTGCTGGGATTGAGAAAGTGTCTCCAGGTCGCAGAGGAGGGGATCTGGATCATACCCTCCTCAAAAGAGAGTGTTACTGGATCTATAAATTCAAAACTTTGGCCCCCAATGGGTTGAATGAGGGTTTTACATTCACCCCCTTTATTGAAAAATTTTGAAAAATTAATGGCACCAGGATAAATACTCATACAATTGTATTATATTTTTCATTCACACTGTATATATTTTTTTAATCATTTATTTTTCCTATTGGTTTAAATGCATCGGTGGCTCTCTTAACCCTGAATATATGCACTCATTCATTTATAACTATCTAATCATCCTCATCTGATTAAGTACCCTGATCTTAGGATTAGGTTTGGTGACTGGTAAAGGTTGCACTAAACCTATGGCCACTATCATCAGCAACTTGGCTACTGTCTATATCACATTAATAGTTTTATTTCTCTCTCAGGTACCAAAACCGTGCATACTTAACATGTACAATCATGGGATATGGATATTTCATAGATCGGTTGACACTTTATCTAGTTCCAGCTTTAACCTATGAACTTATTGAATTTTGGACTTTAGTCCGTGCAATCCACCAAGGGAATCATTATGGTCTGCTTTCTATTATGTGGGCCACATATGCCCCTTTAAGTTATATCCCGACTGTATTTTTTTCCCCCCTGGGTACATTATTATCCCAGACTTGTAGATCCAACGATACAGATACACTGTATCTAACTCACACACCACGGTAATTTCAGCACTTAGAGAGTTAATAATGGCATCATTCATTCAACCAGCACTGACCTATCAGATGCCGGATCGTCACTGGGGGCAGGCCTTGACTGATTTCGGCCGTTTTCGGCGCGAACGCAATACATACGCCCCCAGTCTTAACCAAGTGCAGAGGGCTATTTAAGGAGCCCCCGATGCCCACATCACATGTTAAACCTCAGAAGAAGGCGCGTTTAGCAGCGCCGAAACACGTGTTTAACTATTTTATTGCAGTAACTATTAAAAGCTATGTTTTAATATTCTTTGTACATATGTATAGTTATCAACTAGGGGGCGCCCTACCTGTTCTGACTTACCAAGTCTGCTCTTCCATCTCCAGCAGCCATCAGAAGCCAGTGCTCCATATTTTTTAAGCCGGTCCGGGTTATTATACCATCTGGTAACTCTTTAAAAAAATATAATTTTCCTAGAAGTGCTCACCTGTGCCTTCATCCCCAATTTGAACACAAAGGACCAATCATTGCTGTCCATTTGAATATTCAAACCTTGCGTCCATTTCAATTGGAATGAAGGGACCGTCTTCTCCATAGCACCTCTATGAATTAAACTGTATATACTGGACAAGTAACGCTTTTTCTCTATACCAGGGCCACAAAGTGACTCAAACTCTGTTCTATCTCTTGTCTGCCAATATGGTAGCACTATTTGGTTTATAAAGAACTTTAAGTACCTGATTCCCATTCTATCTATAAGCGCTGTCATATTGTCCCATAATGGGAACTCTCTTAATCTATTAGGTGTTTCATCTGTTATTAAACTTGTTACTAAAGGGTCTGCCTCTCCTGTTAACTTTTCCAATAGTTTATGACCCGACCCAAACTGGAAATCCAAATTAGATGCTATTGGGAAGAATACCGATAGTCCCGGGGATAGCCCCCATCTATCTTTAAGCCTTCTCCAAGTCTGTATGGTATGGTTTATAATTGAGTGTTTAGATGGTGATAATCATTTTAATTTACAATTCTGCCAAGACAGGGTCTCCAACTTCACCTTTATAAAATCCTGTTCTATCCTATACCATGGCTTCCCCTTGTCTATAGCCATCCATTCTCTAATTCAAACGCATAATACCGCAACATAGTATCTATAGATATGCGGAAGGCCCGAGCCACCTCTCTCAATAGGTAGTGTCAATGTATTATACGCAATACGTGGAGTTTTATGGTTCCATATACCGTAAATGAAAGGAATGTAGACCGCACATTTCTAAAAAAGTCTCTCGGCAGAAAGACCGGCAGAGTCTGAAACAAATATAATATCTTAGGTAAAATCATAATTTTTATAATATTAACTCTCCCGATCAATGTGAAAGAGGCCTGGTTCCATTTTTTTTTAGATCTTCTTCAATCTTTCTCAATAGTCTCCCATAGTTAAATTTGAATAGATCTTTTAGATGTATCGTCAATTGTGTCCCTAAAAATTTTATACTAATGTCTGTCCACTTATATTTATAAAGCTTTTTTTTTTTTTTTAATATATGATTTTTATTTTCAGAAATCATAAGGGTAATATGGGGATACAGAAAGGAAAAAGGGAGGGTTAACTGCAATGAGCAACAATAGTCAAAGTATGCGTTACATTCAGAATTGCTTGTGCAGAAAGGAAATAGGTAGGAGGACATATGGCAATCAAATCAATTGAATTATACAGTCAATATTAAGTTACATCTTAGCCGGTTGTTGTCTGTTATAGCACTTGTCGTGTGGAGGAGGGAGAAGGGAGGGGGGGGGACCGCAAATCAGAGTTTTTCACCTATCTTCTTGAATCCATTGTCATGCAGAGTTTTGTATATTGAAGAGGTTGCTAGGAATGCAGTTTCGTATTTCGACACAGGCGTAAAGGTTAGTTAGATGCTCCGTTGACTTTGTTGCCTTTACAAGGGAGGGTTTCTGATCATATGAACATGTCGTGTTAGTGGGGGTCAACCAGGTGTGTGGCTTCCAGCCATGGCTTCCACAGTGTCACGGTAATATACCCCAACACGCAGGAATAGTTCACAGTCAAGAGACAAGAAACAGTGTTCGTCTTACCGGACCTTAGAATGGCCGGACTAGGACGAGAGAAAGACAGAGTCAGAACAAGCCGAGGTCAAGGGAACTGAGAGACAGCGAAACGTAGAGCAAGCCGAGGACTGGTACACAGAGGACAAAACAGCGGATAAGCAAGCAAGGATAAGGAGAGAGCGGAGTCAGGAACAAAGCCAAGGTCAAGCACCAAAAAACCAACTGAACGATACAAGCACTAAAGGGAACTGGACAGAAACCACGATAGGGCAAGGAGCAAGGGGAAACAGGTGAGTATAAAAACCCTAAGGTTCACTTTGATTGGCTCCTGTCATATCCACGCCCCCAAAACGTGAGTGAATGGGGAATGTGGCCTGACAGGGGCCAATGGGAGACTGATTCTAATTTAGTCTCCCACTGTCCCTTTAAGAGCGCGCCCGAGACGCGCGGCGCGCTCTTAGTGTCGGGCGGGACATGTGACCGCTTCTCGCGGTCACTGCCCGCCTGACTGATCCCATCGTTGGCTGAGCCGCGCGCGGCTCGTGCAGGAGCAGGACCGCGCGCGGCGAGAAGGGAGGACCCCGGCCGGCCCCTGGAGAGGGTAAGTACCGCTACAGTACCCCCCCCTGAAGACACGCCCACCGGGCGGGGAGGAGCAGGCCTGGCAGGAAAACGAGCGTGGAAAGAACGCACAAGGCGAGGAGCGTGAACAGCGTCAGCGGAAATCCAACTGCGTTCCTCAGGCCCATAGCCCTTCCAATGTACCAGATATTGGAGGCGACCCCGAAGCAAGCGAGAGTCAATTACAGCCGCCACTTCAAACTCCTCATGGCCCTCCACCGAAACCGGAGGAGGAGGGGGGACATGCCGAGTAAAACGGTTGCACAGGAGGGGTTTTAACAAGGAGGTATGAAACACGTTAGGAATGCGTAGATTTTTTGGAAGATCCAATGCATACGAGACAGGATTAACCACATGCAAGATACGAAAAGGACCAATAAAACGAGGCGCCAACTTCATAGAAGGCACACGAAGACGAATATTGCGAGTAGAAAGCCAAACCCGGTCTCCCACCGCATAGGATGGAGCCGCCCTGCGATGCTTGTCAGCGTGAACCTTCTGGCGAGCAGCTGAGGCCACCAAAGAACACTGAACCTGCTCCCAAGTATTACGTAGACTAGCCAAATGTTCGTCCAGAGCTGGCATGCCCTGTAAGGAGAATGCAGCTGGAAGAACCACGGGATGCCGGCCATAAACAACGTAAAAAGGGCTGTTACCGGAGGATTCATGAGCAGTATTATTACGAGCAAACTCAGCCCAAGGAAGCAGGTCAGCCCAATTGTTCTGATGGTGGGACACGAAACAGCGAAGATACTGCTCCAGAGATTGGTTGGCACGTTCAGCAGCTCCATTAGACTGGGGGTGGTAGGCTGAAGAAAACGAGAGGGAGATACCCATCTCTGCACAAAACGCTCTCCAGAATCTGGAAATAAACTGGCTACCCCTATCGGACACGATCGAAGTGGGAATACCATGCAACCGAAACACCTCCCCGGCAAAGATAGAGGCAAGTTCCTTGGATGATGGCAATTTGACAAGAGACACAAAATGAGCCATCTTAGAAAAACGATCCACAATCATCAGGATGACAGTTTTACCATTAGAGGGAGGTAATTCAACAATAAAATCCATGGATATATTGGACCATGGCCTCTCGGGTATGGGCAACGGATGCAACAACCCACAAGGAACTCTGTGGGAGGACTTCATACTGGCACAAGTGCTACAGGCAGTAACGTAATCGGTGACGTCCTTGCGCAAGGAAGCCCACCAGAAATATCTAGAAACTGCTGAGACTGTCTTAGAAATACCAGGGTGTCCAGCAGTTCTAGTGTCATGATATAATGACAAGATGTCTCGTCTCTCTGGTATATCAACGAATAGCTTATCAGCCGGCCTCTCCTCAGGAGCCAAGTTTTGTTTAGCCTGAATAGTCTGTAAGAGAGAAGACGAAATAGAAAGAACAGTAGTCGCTATTATTCTGTCAGGCGGAATGACAGGGGTAACATCGACCTCGAGTTTGTCAGTAGTCTCGAATTGTCTGGACAGAGCGTCAGCTTTAGTATTACGATCACCCGGTCTGTAAGTGATTATGTAATTAAAACGAGACAAAAACAGAGACCACCTGGCCTGCCTAGAAGACAATCTTTTTGCTTCACTAAGGTATGAGAGGTTTTTGTGATCCGTTAAAATGAGGATAGGATCCCTGGTACCCTCTAGCACATGTCTCCATTCCTTGAGCGCCAAAATGATAGCAAGGAGTTCACGATTGCCTACATCATAATTCCTCTCTGCTTTGGACATCTGTCTGGAAAAGAAGCCACAAGGGTGTAACGGCTTTTCAGGTGAATCTCTTTGAGACAAGATAGCACCTACCCCTATCTCAGAAGCATCAACCTCAAGAATAAAGGGCAGTGAAGGGACAGGATGCTGTAAAACAGGAGCAGAGGCAAATGTAGCTTTCAAGAATTCAAAGGCCTCGAGTGCTTCTGGTTTCCAGACATGAGTATTACCATCCTTCTTGGTCATTCTGGTTATAGGCGCTACAATGGCAGAAAACCCTTTAATAAAACGCCTATAATAATTAGAGAACCCCAGAAAACGCTGAATGGCTTTCAAACCCTGGGGCAGAGGCCATTCCATAATGGCAGACAGTTTCTTGGGATCCATACGAAAACCCTTGGCAGAGATTATATAACCCAAGAATTGGACTTCAGATTGATCAAATGAACATTTTTCGAGTTTGCAATAGAGACCGTTAACCAGAAGAGTTCTCAACACTAATTTAACATGCATGTGATGAGTCTGTAAATCATTAGAATAAATTAATATGTCGTCCAAGTATACTATAACGAATGTATGTATAAATTGACGTAGGACATCATTAATAAATTCTTGAAAAACTGCTGGGGCGTTACAAAGACCAAAGGGCATCACAGTGTACTCGTAGTGGCCACTCCTGGTATTGAAAGCAGTCTTCCACTCATGATCCTTTTTGATACGTATGAGTTTGTAAGCACCCCTAAGGTCCAATTTAGTAAAAACTGTGGCCTGTTTAAGCCTATCAAAAAGTTCTGTGATCAAAGGTATGGGGTACGCATTTTTGACGGTGATTTTATTAAGGCCCCTATAGTCAATACAAGGCCTTAATTCGCCATCTTTCTTAGACACAAAGAAGAACCCAGCCCCTGCCGGGGAAGAGGATCTTCTTATAAATCCCTTCTCTAGAGATTCCTTGATATATTCCTCCATAACCAGATTCTCCTGAGGAGATAAGGGATATATTCTCCCTTTGGGAGGCATCGTACCAGGTAATAAATTAATTGCACAATCGTAAGGCCTGTGAGGTGGCAATCTTTCAGCCTCCCTTTTATCAAAAACAGATTTAAGAGACAGGTACTGAGAGGGTATGACCGTAGGCACGGGAGGAATATGAGTAGAATTCAAAGGGGTGACTTTAACAACACAAGACTCTTGGCAAGAATCACTCCAAGAAACTATTTGTCCTGACTCCCAATCAATGGTGGGATTATGAGTACGTAACCAAGGATACCCTAACACGAGGTGAGAGGAAGGAGAAGTAATGATCTGAAACCGAATGGTCTCAGAGTGTAACACCCCTGTAGACATATGTAGGGGAACAGTCTCATGTGTGATAATAGGAGAGCATAATGGTCTACCATCTATGGCCTCAACGGCCAAGGGTGTCTCCTTCTCTCTGGTGGGTATGTTATTCTCCTTGACAAAACTGGAATCAATAAAGTTTTCGGCCGCTCCGGAATCAACCAGGGCTAATATATTCCCTGCTATGCAGTTACTATCAAGGTGCAGGGAAACAGGAAGAAGTAACTTATTAAGAGGCAAATGTGAGGACTGTGATGTCACACCCAAGGCCAGTCCTCTATACGGTCTTAGGTGCGATAGTTTCCCGGACGCACGGGACATTCTTGTCTCACATGACCCCTCCTACCACAATAAAGACAAAGTCCCTCCTTTCTCCTATAAAGCTTTTCAGCGTCGGTAAGTTTAGCAACCCCTAACTGCATAGGTTCCTCCTCAGAACCTTTAGATCCCTCTGGAGTCTCAGCTCTAGGGGAGTTAAAGGGAACAAAATGTCTATTTCTGGACCTGGTATATAACCTGTCACGGATCCTGTTATCTATATCGATAAGATAGTCAATCAGGTCCTCCAGGGGTACAGGGAGGTCCTTAGCTGCTACCTCATCTAAGATAGTATCAGACAGACCTTCCATAAAGGCAGTAGTAAGGCCATTATTAGTCCAATCTACCTGTGAGGCAAGGGTCCGGAACTGAATAGCATAATCGGCTACAGATTTAGATCCTTGCTTTATTCTCATTAATGCCCTGGCGGCATTTTTTGACCTTTTAGTCGTGTCAAATGTTCTACGGAACGCTGTGAGGAAGCTATTAAAGTCGTGTACCATAGGCCCATTAGCCTCCCAAATAGGATTTGCCCATTCTAGTGCCTTATCCGTAAGCTGGTGCATAAGAAAACCCACCTTAGATCTGTCAGTGGGAAATGAACGTGGGTACATTTCGAAGTGGAATTCCACTTGATTAAGGAATCCCCTACATGTCTTAGCGTCCCCTCCATACCTAGGTGGCGGGGTTAGATGTGCAGAAGCATTAGACATATTAGCTGTGTCCGGTATAGGGTTTACAGGAGGCGTAGGTACAGGTACCGGAACAGATCTGGATAACAGTGTCTGGATGGCTTGAGCCATTTGATCCATACGGTGATCCTGTTCTGCGAATCTAGCCTCATGAGTGGCCATCTGTTGACCTAAACCTGCGGGGTCCATGGCCCTATCGTAATGTCACGGTAATATACCCCAACACGCAGGAATAGTTCACAGTCAAGAGACAAGAAACAGTGTTCGTCTTACCGGACCTTAGAATGGCCGGACTAGGACGAGAGAAAGACAGAGTCAGAACAAGCCGAGGTCAAGGGAACTGAGAGACAGCGAAACGTAGAACAAACCGAGGACTGGTACACAGAGGACAAAACAGCGGATAAGCAAGCAAGGATAAGGAGAGAGCGGAGTCAGGAACAAAGCCAAGGTCAAGCACCAAAAAACCAACTGAACGATACAAGCACTAAAGGGAACTGGACAGAAACCACGATAGGGCAAGGAGCAAGGGGAAACAGGTGAGTATAAAAACCCTAAGGTTCACTTTGATTGGCTCCTGTCATATCCACGCCCCCAAAACGTGAGTGAATGGGGAATGTGGCCTGACAGGGGCCAATGGGAGACTGATTCTAATTTAGTCTCCCACTGTCCCTTTAAGAGCGCGCCCGAGACGCGCGGCGCGCTCTTAGTGTCGGGCGGGACATGTGACCGCTTCTCGCGGTCACTGCCCGCCTGACTGATCCCATCGTTGGCTGAGCCGCGCGCGGCTCGTGCAGGAGCAGGACCGCGCGCGGCGAGAAGGGAGGACCCCGGCCGGCCCCTGGAGAGGGTAAGTACCGCTACACACAGGGACGTTAATTTTTCTGCCCTAACATGTGTCTCAGAGGAGAGCAATTCGTATCTGTAATATTGGTATACTTTTCTTGTTAGATCTCTGTTTGTTGGGCAGTATGTGGTTTTCCAGTTGAGTGCCAGAAGATTTCTAGCAGCCAGAATGATTATGGTAGCTAGTTGTTTAGACTTCCGTGTCCAATCATCTGAGAACAATAGTAATAAGCCCGTTTTGGGAGTAAGAGTGGGGCAGCCCCCTGTAATCAGGGTTTTGACATGGGACCACAGTGGTCTGATTGGTGTGTTCTGGCATCTCCAACAGTTGGGTGCCACTGCTGGATAGATTTGATGTAGGCGGTGCGGCGTTGGATACCAGCGAAGTACTATCTTCTTGTGTGCTTCTATATGGGAGAAACAAGTTGTAGTGCCTCGAAAGGCGTCTAGCGATTTGAGCCACTGTTCAGCCGTTAACTTGGGTATACCCTCTTTTTCCCATTGCGAGGTATATTTAAAGTGTTGTGGTGGGTGGCTGTCCAGCAGCGTTTGGTAGCAAAGAGAGTTTTTGGTTTCGACAGGGTCAACACACATCTATTGATGAGGTTTGCCTTGCAATTTTGTCGATGTTCACGTCTATAGTGTGAAAATGCGACTTTAGTATTGACAATGCTCTTCAATTGGAGGTATGAGAATATAAAGGAGTTTGGCAGGTTGAACTTCTTTTGTAGGTCGGGGAACAATAGAATGTGATCTTTACCACATAGATCTTGGATGTGGTGTATACCCATGTCATTCCATGGTTTGAATGAGATCCATGGGGAAATCGCCTCCAATGCCATGAGGGGAGCGTGGGAGTCGAAACGCTTGGTTTTTGCTGAGTCTGTGTGGAGAAGGTCCCAGATTCGCAATGTGAGGGCAGTTGTGGGGTAGGGCGTGGCTCCTAGGTGCCTATATGGTTTTGGGGTCCATAAGATATTCCACAAGGAGCATGTGTGTAACGCTTCTCGTTCCATATCCACCCATTGGAAGGTATTGGCAGGCGCATGAAGACGGACTGCTGCTTCTAGTAGGGCCGCCCTATAATACGTGAGCAGTTTGGGTAAGCCCATTCCTCCGGCTTTAGGTGACATTTGTAGCAGAGACAGAGGCAGACGAGGGTTCGTTCGTCCCCAGATGAACAATTTAGTCAGTGTTCGTTGCGTGGTCTGGAACCACAGCACCGGAACATGTAGCGGTAGCATCCTAAACACATAGAGAAATTTCGGCAAGATCATCATCTTAATGGTTTGTATTCTCCCCAGCCAGGAGATATGGACGTCTTTCCATTTTTTAAAATTTGTGTAACACATGTTAATGAGCGGTTTGTAGTTTAATGAGATCATTTTCTGTTTGTGTAAAGACAATTTAATTCCCAGGTATGTGACATAATCACGTCTCCAGTCATATTGGTAATTGGTCTGCATAATGTGTAGTCGGTGTTGAGGTATATTTATCGAGAAAGCCTCGGTTTTTGACGTGTTCAATTTGTAAAAGGATACTTGTCCGTATGTGTGGAGTAAGCCCATGAGTCGTGGTAGTGAAGATTCTGGATTGCTGAGAGATAGAAGGATGTCATCTGCAAACATAGCTAGGCGGTAGTCGTGTGAGTGTATCTGAATGCCTGTAATCAATGGGTCGGTCCTTATTTTATGAGCTAGGGGCTCTAGGGAAAGGATAAATAGGAGGGGGGATAACGGGCACCCTTGTCTTGTGCCGTTGTTAAGGTTAAAGGGGGCAGATATGAAACCTCCATTGGAGACTTGTGCGGTTGGTTTGCCATACAGCGCCATTATGCCCTGTGTAAGTTCTGTAGGGAAGTTATATTTTTCTAGTACTGTCGTCATATAAGACCAGTTTAGGCGGTCGAAGGCCTTCTCTGCGTCTAAAGCCAACAGAAGACCTTCTGAGTTATGTTCCTCCATGTGTGATAAGATATTTAGAATCGTTCTTGTGTTGTCGCAGCCCTGTCTGCCCCTAATAAACCCTGACTGGTCCGTGTGTACAATTCTGGGGAGGATCGGTGCTAACCTATTTGCTATGATTTTGGCATAAATTTTTGTATCACAGTTAAGCAAGGATATGGGTCTGAAGTTAGAGCATTGGGTAGGTGGTTTTCCTGGCTTCGGGAGTGTAGAGATGTGTGCCTGGAGCATGTCAGGTGGCATTTTGCCGTTACTAAAGCAGCGGTTATACAGGTCGGTCATATAGGGGGCTAGAATATTACCGAAGGTGCGGTAGTACATGTTCGAGAAGCCATCAGGTCCCGGGGATTTGTGTGCTGGTAATTGTGCAATAGTTTGAAGTGTTTCATCTATAGATATAGGACGAGTTAGTCAGGCCTTATTCTCTTGTTATTTGCGGCAAGTCGACACCTCGTAAAAAGTCATCGATGTCTTCTTTCTTCGGCTGAGAGGAGGGATCTACTGAGCTTAAATTATATAGTTTACTATAATATTTGCTAAATTCTTCTACTATGCTTTGTGGATTTGTGATTTTGTGACCGCCTGTTGTTTGGAGGTATGCTATTTTTGAAGCCGCCATTCTGGTCTTGAGTTGGGCAGCTAGAATCTTCCCCGCTCTGTTGCCCTCTTTGAAAAATTTGTGTTTCATTCTCGTGAGATAATAGGTGGTTTTTGCTGTCTCAAGGTCATTGAGTCGTGCTTGTAGTTGAAGGATCTTTGAGGTGGTGTCATGCGATGGAGCTTGTTTATTCTTGCGTGACAGAGTGTGAAGTTCCGTGAGTATGTTGGTATATTTCAAAAGCCTTTGTTTTTTATGATAACTAGAATGCTTGGTGAATTGGCCTCTAAGAACGGCTTTATGCGCTTGCCATAAGTTTTCGGGACCGACCTCGCCGTCCTTGTTCAGGGCAAAATAGGTTTCAAGCTCCTCTTTGATTTGTGCGTCCAGTTTGGGCTCTGTTAGTAGCGTGTCATTGAGGCGCCAAGTTCTCCTGCCATGAGTGGGATGTTGTGTGACAAGCGCTAAGGTGATGGGGGCATGGTCAGGCCATGTGATGTCGCCTATGCGAGTGGTAGCTACCTTTGTCAGTAATGTGTTAGGAAGGAAGAATCTATCGATTCTTGAATATGATGCATGTGTTGCCGAGTGAAAGGTATAATCTCGGACAGCTGGATTGAGTACTCTCCAGACGTCTGATATGCCATGGTTTACCAGTATCTGGTCAATCAAGGCAGTGGATCGTATTCTTGTTTTTGTTGTCCGTGCGTCCACTGTGTTCGTGGATGTTGTGTCTAGAGTAGAGTCGAGGAGACAATTTGAGTCCCCTCCTAGTATGATATCTCCAAATTTGTGGGCCTCTGATAAAGTGAAGATTTTATCTAAGAAGTTGTGTTGGTCACTGTGAGGACCATATATGTTTACTAGGGTCAGCTGGATGTTGTTTACGATGCACTGGATAATGAGATAATGGCCTTCTTTATCTTTAATTTGCTTGATTAGTTGAAAGGACACTGATTTGCTTATCAAGATAGACACACCTCGTTTCTTCGATTTGTACGAGCTGTGGAATCCAAAGGGGAAGTGCTTGGAGGTGAATTTAGGTTGTTTGTTCGTCTGAAAGTGTGTCTCTTGGTAGAATGCGATGTGTGCGTTATTCGTTTTCGCGTCTGCAAGAGCCATTCTTCTTTTGTGAGGTGTATTCAACCCTTTGGCATTTAAGGAGAAGATGTTAAGCGTCATGTCTGTGATTAGGATCTGTAGTACTCTGCTGCGTCAATAGATGCTCCTGTGAGCCGATATTGGTCGCTGGTTGTAGTTTGGAGCTAATGAAGCGGGCGAGAGTGTCTCCAATAGCGTCTAGCATTCGTGTTTTTTGTACTCGTGTATTTCCATGAGCAATGAAGGTACGATGAAGTTTCTTATGAAAAAGATGCATACCTTGGAGGGTACTCCCTCGGTGGAGTTGCGGTCCTGCGGAGATAGGAGGGGGAAGGGAGGGGAAACAAGGAACCAAGAACAAACATAAACTATATACAATTAACAATGAGCCTCTTAAGTGAGGTTGAATCCTACTTCGGCATGAGCCGAGTATGTACAAGGGGTGAGGTCTTTAGAATGGGACCTCTGAGAACTAAATTACCCGGGCGCTAAGGCCCTTGTTGGGGGTAGAGAATCCCCAGGTGGCCGAGAGAGAGACTATCCCTAACGCAGTGTGTAGCCGTGGTCTCTTTAAAGACTGTGAGTGCACCTGTCCCCTGCATTGTAATTGTAGTCTTACTAAGGAGGGGGGGGTGAGAGTATCTATATTTGGGAGTGCACTTAGTGTCGTGTCCTGTAGCATTTACAGGTTTGGATTACCAACAATATTGCTATTACAGATTCCAGTGGGTATCGTGGGCCTGTGTGATTTCCCTTTATTTTTTTTATTTATTTATTTATTTTTTATTATTGTTGTTATATTTTTTTTATTTTTTTTATTTTTTTATTGTTATATTGTATTTTTTTCTTTTCTTAACATTTAGTGTGTCAGTGTCTAAACTCTGAGCGCTCACGCGGGAAACGGTGTCTAGGGACCGTGTAAAACCAGTGATCTTAACTAGTACCCCTGCATTACCAGTAGTACCCAGCAATCTGGTACAGAGCATGTCACCTCAGCCTATTCCCACCCTTATCCCCACATGGTGCGTACGTTACCACCTATAATGCTCTCCTCCAGGGTATCTGGGCTCCGACCAGTAGGCTTCTGTGTCCATGTTACAAAAATTTCTGGAAGTAAATAAACTTTAGAGTCACTTAGTAGGTGCACTTTTCTCCCATCCAGGGACTAGCCGTTGAGGTGATTTGTTCATCTTCTGGACGTCCGGGTGTGCCGTCGCGTCGTCTTGTAGCGAGATATTCCATTCTGCCAGGGTGCGTTTTCCATCTTCTAAGGAGAGAATATGTTTTTCTGTGCTATTTTTCCTTATGATGAGCTTTGTTGGGAATCCCCATTTGTAAGGGATCTCTGCTGCACGTAAAGCTCGGGTGATGGGGGCGAGAGACCTTCTTGCAGTGAGGGTGGTTGCCGAGAGGTCTGTGTACAGTTGGATCTTACTGAATGCGTCAGGGAGAACCGGATTCTTCCTAGAGGCTGCCATGATTAATTCCTTGGTGGTATAGTAGTGTAACCGTGTAATAGTATCACGGGGCGTGGAGGCTGGCAGATGCTTAGGTCTGGGCAGACGATGGGTCCTGTCTAGCAGTAACGTTGGCTCAGGCAGATTAGGTGTTATGTGGCGAAATAAAGTGGTGACATAAGTGCCAAGTTCGCCTGGGCTGACTTCTTCAGGGATCCCGCGTAAGCGGATATTATTTCTCCGGTCCCTATCTTCATGGTCTGTCAGTTTTGCAAGGATATAAGATATTTTAGAATCCATGGTTTCAAATGATGCCACTGCATTATTGTGCGCCGTGATTATCTCTTCCGTCTTGGTTTCTAGGTAGTTGGTGCGTTCCCCTAATACCTTCACTTCTGCTCTGATGTCATTAGCTAATTTGGCGAAATCAGCCTGGATTGATGTCTGGAGGGTGTTGAGCATCCTCTGGATAGAAGCTTCAGTAGCTGTGGCGAGGACATAGCCGCGACTTGGAGGGGGAATGCGTCTTTTACCTTCTTTTTTGCAGCTGAGCGTTGTGCTATGCTGCCGGGTGACTCCTCCGACAGGTAGCTTGAAATTAGAGGGTAGTTTCTCAATAGTTGCTTATATATTTGCTGTGTTTGGGGAAATATTCTCGGAGCCCGGCGCTCACACGTCCATTCGCGCTCGCGGTCAGGCCACGCCCCCTTATAAAGCTTTTTTAAATCCTCTTTAATTCGTCTATTTATCCCCACTCCCAGTATTTCAGACTTATCTGAATTTACTTTAAAATTAGATAAGCCACCGAATTTCTCCAATTCCTCATGAACATAAGGAAATGTATATCAAGGTTCTAAAAGCGTAAGTAAAACGTCATCGGCAAAAGCAGTTACTTTAACCTCTCCTCCCGTATACTTATATCCTTTAATATCTGTGTTCTTTCGTATGGCTTCTAAAAAAGGTTCAAATGCTAAAACAAAAAGAGGGGACAATGGGCAGCCCTGACGAGTGTGGTTACTAATAACAAAGGAGTTGGAAAGTTGACCATTAACACGGACATTAGCAGAAGGGCCTCTATACAAGGTCTGTACCCAATTGCAAAATCTCGGGCCAAGCCCCCATGCCTCTAAAATAGCAAACAGATAGGACCGATACACCCTGTCAAAGGCCTTCTCTGCATCTATAGTTAACAAAGCTGTAGGACCTTTATTTATTATAGCTCCATGTATTACATTCAGAATTTTAGTGGTATTACCTCTGGCTTCACGGCCAGAGACAAAGCCAGCTTGATCAGGGTGGATCAGTCCAGGCATAAGGGGCTTAAGCCTATTTGCCAAAAGTTTTGCAAGTATTTTTAAATCAAGGTTAATAAGAGAAATCGGTCTGTAACTACTGCATATTTCTGGATATTTCCCTTCTTTATGTATCACAGCAATTACTGCTCTCAACATTGATGGAGGAATGTCCATAGTTGGAGATAGACCATTAAAAGTTCTTCGAAAATGTGGCTCAAGAATATTATAGAATTGTTTATAATAGCGTGCAGAGAGACTATCCGGCCCAGGGCTTTTATTAAGAGGCATTACTTTTATCACTGCCGAAAGCTCCTGAAGAGAGAACGATTCCTCTAGTTGGGCTGATGTATCTTTAGAAATTTTTAATGGAATATATTTAGATAGATATTGTTCTCTTTCATATGGGGTCTTCTCAAGGGGTTTTAAGTTGTAAAGGTCTTTGTAATAATTCCTAAAAGTGTTTGCTATTTCCTCCGTAGTATTACAGATTTTACCTTGTGTGTCTTTCATTTTGGGTATATATGTTTTTTGTAACTTTACTTTTAAGGCTTTAGCTAAGAATTTCCCACTTTTATCCCCATGTGTGTAGATTGTACTTTGTGTCAGCTGGACCGCTCTTTGGGCCTCATATGTCAATAATGATCTCAGCTTGGATCTATTTGCCGATAAACATTTAAAATTTTCTTCAGTTGGAGATTGCTTATGCATAAAATATCCAATTTTTTTACAAGCCTTTGAATTTCTTCGGCTCGTTCCTTTTTACATCTAGCACCCCATTTGATTAAGACCCCCCGGATCACACTCTTATGCGCTTCCCATATCCATGAATCATTAATATCATCTGTGCAATTATCTAGAAAATATTGAGAGCTTTTCTGATATGTCCTTAGAGACCCTTGGGTCATCAAGAAGAGTCTCATTTAGTCTCCATATGTAATTAGCCTTCCCAACACCCTGCAGCTCGATATCCAGGAAAATGGGGGCGTGGTCAGACCACGTAATATTTCCTATTTTTGCTCCCTTAACCAAATGTAGATACCTATGATTTACAAAAAACATATCTATCCTAGAGTAACTATCTACAGCTGATGAATAAAAAGTATAATCCCTTTCATACTGATGAAAAATACGCCAGCAGTCAATCAATTGGTGGGAGTGCAAAATCCTTAGGACTAATGACCTCTGACTCTTTTGTGTTTCTCTCGTACTTGAAGAGCTATCCACTGCATAATCCAAGACCATATTATAATCCCCACCAAGTATCAAAACTCCTTCCCTAAAATCTTCCAGTTTCCTTAGACATGTTTTCAAGAAAGATGCTTGGCTAGCGTTAGGCACATATATATTTGCAAGCGTAATCATTTGGTCATTAAACTTCCCTTTTAGGAAAATATATCTACCTCCTCGATCCATTTTACTATCTGATTGGGCAAAATTCAAATCATAGTTTAAGAAAATTGCCACTCCTCTAGACTTGCCTTTCAAAAAGTTGCTATAGAAAGTCAGAAACAGAAAGAAGAAAAAAGAGAAAAAAAAAACAAAATATATAATCATAATATAAATGCTATCTCCAAAATAGGATAAGATGCCACCCCTGTGGGAGACCCATTTGTGTCCACAAGACATATCGGCATCTTCCCGGGGAGGAGAGGAGAGGAAGAGAAAGGCAGGTGGGAACAAAATTATAGGCTAATTTTCCAGGAGACCTCCATGGATATTCTACAATGCCATAATGCGTCATCTCATGTTATCCTCCTTCGCAAGGCCTTCTAATGTTATTAAGGCAATCATACCCTAATGGCCTCAGCAATTTTTTTTTTATTTTTTGTTTTGCTTTGCCATTTAGGTTTTTGTATCTCTTGTAATGGTGAGATACCTGAAAGACCTGTCCAGTCTTCAATCTCTGTGAGGGAGCCCCAGAGCTTGTAGAAAATCTGGTATGTCTGCTGGAGTCTTTATCGTATATGTTTTGGAGTGCTGAAAAACCATTAGAGCAAATGGACAACATCCCTGCTCAGGCCTTACTTTTAGACAGGATCCACCGTCTGCCCCGGCCCAAACATCTGCCTGCATCAGTCCCAAGAGACACGATAACAAGATTGCATTATTACACCACAAAAGAAGAAATTATGCAAGCCTCTAGGAAAACGCACCCGCTGCCGGGCGATTACAGCAAAATCCAACTATACACGGATTTATCAGCAAACACCTTAGCGACCCGCAAGACCTTTACCCAAATCACCAAAGCGCTTCGCCTAGCAAATATACCATACAAATGGGGATTCCCAACGCGGCTCATCCTAAAACGCAATGGCGTGAGACATCATCTAAACACACCAGAAGATGGGGAAAAATTACTTCACGATTGGGAAATTCAAATAGACGAAGCCGTAACCAAGGCACCGAACCAGGAACCTTCTCATATGTCTCCGATGAAACTGACGCATACATGGTTTACCACAAATACAGCTAAGTGATTTAATTGTCATATAGATGTTCCTTCGACCCACTGGGGTTGCCGATGATCAGAACCACACACCATTGCCCCCTAACGTCACACTCATTCAGTCACTAGGCTACATAAATATTCAATATCCCAACGTACTAACCTTACTAGTGTCAGCCTATCATAGCACTTCTCTCACAGTAAATATGAGTGAATGCGATCAAGGGACATGAATGAGGAGTTTTCTCCCACTCACTTCGGGTTTATCTGAGCACCAGATAAGGGCTCTCTCCCCCACATATGGGCTATGTTGCCTATTAATCGACTAACGATCAAGTCTCATACAGGAGACGGTTTTTGTATATAGTTTGTGTTTTATTCCATGTTTCCCCCCTCCCTCTAATCTTTCCCCCTTCCCACGGTGGACCTATAGCGGCCTTATACTCGATTATCTATTACTAGATCCCATTTATGCTCACAAGGTGTGCCCCGCCAGTCACACTCTGATATCTCACCAACAAACTACTAGCAATTTATCAATTCTTAAGGTGACTCAACATTTTACTGCTAAGCCCCAACTCCAATGTCCTAATGACACTTAACATCCTTTCCCTAAATGTAAAGGGCCTAAATTCACCGCACAAACGCAGACTAGCCTTAGAAGAAGCAGCAAAACAGGATGCCCAAATAGCATTCTATCAGGAGACACACTTCCAATCCCACCACCAACCGAAATTTTCCTCTAAGCGCTTCCCAATAGGATATCATTGCACCTACAAAAAAAAGAAAAGGGGGGTAACGATCATGATAAGTAAGGATGTAGCCTTCCAATTGGTCAACAAGTTCGCGGATAAAGAGGGTAGATACTTAGTACTATTATGCCTGATTAATAATATAGAAATGACCCTGGTTAATGTATATGGCCCTCATAATGATCAACACAACTTCATGGATAAAGTATCCACACTCGCAGTTGCCCACAAATTCGGTGACATAATCATAGGGGGAGACACGAACTGCCTTTTAGACACAACTCTAGACACTACCTCCACAAACAAAGTGAACAAGCACACAGCTAAGCAACGACTACGCTCCACTGCCCTCATGAACACAACACTACAAAACCATGGATTCCTAGATGTATGGAGATCGCTCAATCCCCAACAACGGGACTATTCCTTTCATTCATTAAGCCATGCCTCTTATTCAAGGATCGATAGGTTCTTAATTCCCACTTCCCAAATCACGAAGGTCGACAATACACAGATCGGCGCCATAACATGGTCAGACCATGCACCTATCATGCTGATGATTAAAACAAGCTATCCCACACATGGCAGACGATCTTGGCGTCTCAACGACGTGCTCCTAACTGACCATACCTTAATTACGCAACTTACAGAGGATATGAAGACCTATTTCACACTTAACGACACCAGCGACATACGAACAGACACGCTGTGGCAAGCTCATAAGGCTGTACTCAGGGGACAACTTCTGAAACACTCCAGCTACAACAAAAAGCAACGCATTGCAAAATATACCAACTTAATTACAGAACTGACAGCTCTCGCCCAAATCAACAAAAGATCACCTTCACATGACGTCACTACTAAAATCCTTCAACTCCAAGCCCAGCTTAAAGACATGGAACTGGCAAAAACTACCTATCTACTCTCAAAGATGAAACATAAATTCTTTAAGGAAGGAAATAGGGCTGGGAAACTCCTAGCAGCTCAACTTAAAGCACGTACGCTAGCATCAAAAATAGCCTACCTCCAAACCGAGGAGGGAAACAAAATTACCAACCCACAAGACATAGTAGAAGAGTTCAAGCAGTACTATAGCAAATTATATAACATAGCCAATGACAATGCCTCGCTTGCACCTAACCAAGACGACGTTGATGACTTCTTATGAGACGTTCACCTTCCGCAACTATCGGCAGAAGATTGCTGTGCTTTAACTCAACCTTTTACAGTACAGGAAGTGCTTCAGACCATCGCTCAACTACCAAAGCACAAATCGCCTGGCCCAGACGGTTTTACCAATATCTATTACCAGACATTCCGCCACGTCCTCGCCCCACACATGACTAACTTGTTCAACCACTGCTTTCAAACGGGCACTATGCCCCCTGAAATGCTACAAGCCCATATTTCTACGCTACCAAAACCCGGGAAAACACCCACTAAATGCTCCAACTTCAGGCCTATCTCCTTATTAAATTGTGACACCAAAATCTATGCCATATTGATCGCAAACAGGTTGGCCAAGATATTGCCCAAAATTGTGCATAACGACCAATCGGGTTTTATTAAAGGACGTCAAGGATGCGACAATACCAGAAAAATCCTGAATATACTGTCACATATGGAATTGCACGGCACAGAAGGCTTAATATTGGCTTTAGACGCAGAAAAAGCCTTTGATAGGTTGAACTGGGCATACATGACTTCTGTCCTGAAAAAATACAACTTTCCCACAGCGCTTATACAAGGAATGATGGCATTATATGGGTCGCCTTCCGCACAAGTCTCTAACGCGGGATTTACCTCGGCACCATTTAATCTCACGAATGGCACAAGGCAGGGATGCCCATTATCCCCGCTCTTATTTATTCTGTCGCTGGAACCACTAGCCCATAAAATAAGACAAGATCCACTGATCTCCGGAATACAAATCGGTGACACGGACCACCGCCTGGCCATGTTTGCGGATGATATCCTGCTCTCCCTCAGCCACCCCGAAACCTCATTGCCACGGCTCCTTTCCCTTCTCACGTCCTATGGCCAGGTATCTTACTATAAACTCAACAAGTCCAAGACTCAGGCATTGCCAATTAATCTACCGTCACATACAGCTCAGCTACTCCGCAATACACACCAGTTTGAATGGAGACTAGACCATATCACTTATCTAGGGGTGAAATTAGCCCTCCACAAACAAAGGATGATAGCACTCAACTATAACCCCTTACCGAACTCGTGCATCGCTGATTTCCAGAAATGGAAGAAAGTGCAGCTATCCTGGTTGGGCAGAATCCAAACCATTAAAATGATGGTACTCCCCAAAATTCTATATATTTTCCAGATGCTACCCCTGCAGATTCCAAATATATGGTTTAAGAAAATCCAAACTACGCTTCACAAATTTGTTTGGGGCACAAAGAAACCACGACTACCAATACACCTCCTTCAAACTTCTCCAAGAGAGGGAGGCCTGGGATTGCCTAAACTGCAAACTTACTATAAGGCAGCCATCCTCGAACCAGCCATTAGACTACACGCTCCGAGGAATACCTTTCAATGGGCACATATGGAAGACGAAGCTACCGACTCATACCCATTACTAAATGTCCTTTGGACACCGAAACAATATAGACCGACTACGCTTGGGATGTACCCCACTACCGCACTCACTGTAAAAATTTGGGACAATTTACAAGCTGGATACTCCGATAATAAGAAGTTTAGCCCAATGGCTCCCATAGCAGCATTGGCAGCAGTCTCATCATGGCTGGACATGAGACCCTGGATGAAACTGGGAATTTGCTATATCAAAGACCTATGCACTCACGCAGCAATATCCCCTTTTCCGGTTTTACAGCAGAAGTATAAGTTGCCAAGTTCCTTTATCTTCCCATATCTGCAAATAAAAAGTCTGCTCGACAACAAAGTCCAATTCCAAGAACATACGCTCAATCCTAAAAAAGAATATCAAACGCTGCTCCTCAATAGATGCTTATCTGCACCTTTGAAACCAAAAACATTGTCCCTATGCTACCAAGCTCTAATGGACAGACATAAACCCCACTCATTTTAATATGTAAAACAGTGGAATAATGAAGGTCTACCTGAACTCACGAATGACCAATGGCTCAAATCATTGAATGCACTCAGAGGCACTACATCATGCTTTTCCCACGTAGAGGCTCATAAAAAATTGATACTCAGATGGTATCTCACACCTCAAAGGCTGGCCAAAATTTATCCTACAATCCAACCCAATTGCTGGAGATGTAATGAAGCAGTAGGAAATATGACTCACATTTGGTGGAGCTGCAGAAAGGTCAAACCACTATGGACTCTAGTAGGAGAACAGATAAAGGGGGGAACAGGGATGACCCATGATCTCACACCGCTAATTGGCCTTATGCTGCTTTTCCCGGATACATGGACAAAAGCCAGCAAACAGATGGCTACAATCATCATATTAGCAGCCAGGAATCTTTTAGCTCTCCATTGGAAGAGTACATATTGCCCTACCCGCAAAGACTTAATTGACAAAACGTACCAATATTACCGGTACAAAGTTTTCTCCTCGGAATCTTCGGAAAAGAAGAAGAAGATGGAGGCACATTGGACATTGTGGTTTGAACACACTCACACTAAATACATCCATGACTCCTCTTTGCCGACAGCGACTACTAGACTGTAAAGCACCCAACCAGGGGATTTTGAAAACACGTGCCACTGACAGATATTAGAAAATGGGCCGCTTAAACACCCACTCATGATTACTTATACTTTCCACCTAGTTGCGCACATGCCCATCTCCTAGGCCCTTCCTCATACTAATTGTTGAGGTAGACCGCGAAGGGGTATGACAAGACTGGATATAGGCATAACGGGAGACAAAAAAAAGACCCCATAAGAACTGGAGAGGCCAACGTAACTAGATAGCATACAAGAAAATAGAGAGATATGTTCTCTACCACACATAGCAGAGTCGGGGGGATTCCCCATACTTCCTCATGTTTCAACGCATGCTATTGTTTAGAGGCTATCACACGACTACTTAACCCTACACTATTTAGACGTACACAGAGCACCTGCCACTGCAGACTGTTGTAGGATTATACATGGCCAGAATGCTAAATACATATGACTACCTAATAGGGGAGTGACCCTGACAAGACGCAGAGGACCCTGACATGACACATACCACTCATACACTATGTCACAAGTCTTATCGATGCAATGATGAATATTGAAATGCTATAGTTAATCATATGTTAAGAGTATAAACATGTCATGTTCGAAGGGCACAGCCCGCTTTGTAACACCGTATTTCCCCCTCCCCTTCCTACCCCCCCACCCTTTTTTCCTTTCTGTACCCCTACCACCACCCACCATTCTTTCTTTATGCATTCTCAAAATAAAAATTACATATGGAAAAAAAAGTCATGGATACAGCAGATTAAATCTCGAGGATTTTCTTGTGGGGGATTCCTTGGTCTTCCTACTCTATATGCTCTGTCAAGCTTAATCTTAGCATCCAGAGATCTTCCTAAAATCATATTGAAAATACGATTAAGAATCTTTGTGGGATCTTCTAGTTCGTCCTGCATGGTTTCAGGGACCCCTCTTATCCGTAGATTATTTTGTCTTCCCCGATTATCAATATCATCTAATTTCCTTTGTAAGGACAAGATAGCTTCAGTCTGTGATCTTTGGAATTTCCAACATTCAGTCCACTGGTTTTCATTTGTTTCTTGATTTTCTTCCAGTGTGCGAACCCCATCTCCTAGGTGATGTATTTCTAAGGTAACGGCTTTTAAGTTTTCACAAAAACGATCTTCCATTTTTTTAAACATATCCATCAAATCCGCATTAGAGGGTTGTTGTGCCAAGATTGTTCTGATATCTGCGCCTTCTGTTAACTCTCAGACATTGTAGGGCTATCTGGTGATCTCAAAGGTTCATATTGAATTTTTGATACAATATATGTAATTTGTACTGACAAAAATTGTTTGGGGGGTTTAATGGCCAGTATTTTTTACAAAAATGTGGCGTCGCCATGGGTACCAAATTTGCCCCCAGTTTTGCCAACATGTACGTCTCCCATTGGGAACAACGACATGTTCGGCTAGACGATCAGCTGGGGGGCAGTTTGGTCCTATGGCGGCGCTACATAGATGATGTGCTAATTATATGGGAAGGTTCCACTTAGAGTCTGGATCTTTTTTTTTATCATATTAATTCTAATGACTATAATCTTAAATTTACTTATAACATCAGTTTAGTTTCTCTGGATTTTCTAGATCTCACTATTTACATAGACCATAATCAGCTTAAAACTAAGAAATTTTTCAAACCTACTGATTGTAATACTGCCATAGATTTGTCTAGTGCCCATTACCCTCCTTGGCTTTCCAACGTGCCAAGGAGTCAGCTAATTCGTCTTAGAAGAAATTGTTCAGATGACACGACATTTGTCCAACAAGCTCAGATAATAAAAGCACGTTACTTGGAAAAGGGTTATAACCAGGATCAAACTTATGGAACCCAAAACTGACACTTTTTCTCCCGAACACAGCTAAAACCGCCGACCTCCATTCTTTGTCATCCGGCATACGAACACCGGTCCGTTCGGGACTTCTATTTCAAGAATGGACTTAACCCAGATAGTCATCCCATGGAGCCCTTCGTATACCGAAAGAACAGTGTGAAAGACTTTGGCTCCATGGCGATTGAACTGTGTGTATTGGATCTGAGCGCTATTCGGTAACAATGTGCACTCAGATCTAGGCTATCTGGGGATACGTTATATGTACTGAATACATTCGGTAGTTTTACAGGTAAGGAATTTTATGTATTTTTACTGTATCATTTAAAATGGCGTTTTTGCATTTCTTCCCAATTATCTCCAGGATAGAGAGGAGGGGTTTGCTTGTACCAAGGGGAGGGTTTATGCCGGAGTCACTGTGATTACACAGTTCCTGGTTCTAATAAAATTGCCTTGATTTGGGAATTTGTTGGAGTGCCTGGATTATTTTCTACATTTAATAATTTTATATTTGGTTTATTTTGCCCATCTTACGCAAGAAAATCTCAGCGGTGTTTGGTCGTCGAGTGTCTGGAACTCAAATTGGACACTCGAACAACTGAACACCGCTGAGACCTCCAGAGCTCCATAACTCCCGAACAGAGGGACTTGTCAGCCCCCTGTTCAGTAAAAGAAATATACCGAACAAGGGAATGCATACGAATATAAGATTAGCTGTGGATGGCAAGGATTACGGTATGTTTTAACTACCGAACGGAGACCGACCGCAGGGCCAAAACACACCATCCACAATTACACCATCCACCTAACTCCCGAACCCCTGGTCCGATCTGGGTGAATTTTGAATATGTTAGTCACCCAGATCAGGGCTACCTGGGGGTACCCTAAGTACGATTCTAGCTGCTTGTTTTGGGGTACATCCAGAATTCGGGGAAAACTACAGTATGTTTAATGGGATTATGTGTCACACTGAGGGGGTGGTAACTGCTACATTATTGGCTACTGTACTAATTATGGTGAATTCCTCCCTTGCATGGGAGAATGATTTAAAAGGAGGTTGTGTGGATTAAAAGTTAGTTCTTCTCCTGATGCTGTGTGTCGTCCAGTCATTGGGATCTGTATTGGGATATTCGTGGATTACCTTGCTTCCTGTGATTATTACTCTATGGTATTTTATTACGTGTTCCTTAGCCTCACTGGGATATTTAGTGGAAGACCAGCTCTCCGCTACAACCTGTCTCTAAAAGGGTGAAGATCTACTAAACGGTGGTTTCACTCCTTTATGCTGGGAGTGTCTTAACAACTGGTGGCAAGCGACGGGATGATCCTCATTGCCCAGAGAGACCACTACACATCTGGAACTAATGGAAGTACCGTATGAAAGGCTGAAAAGAGCTACCCTTAAAGACCTGCTAGAACAACGGGGCCGACAAGCCAGTAACCTCAGGAAGAGGGAGATTATTGCCATACTGACCGAAATGGATGGAGTATCAGGGGCTGAAGAAGCCAATGGGCCCAGCATATCCGATAGAACCCCCAAAGAGGCAAGCTTTGACCAGGTGGTTAAAATCAGACTGGCACATTATGGTCCCAACCCGACTACAGAGATCATCGAGCGGGTCATAGCAGCTGTGGATGCCAGCATACTTCGTCAAAGCGGCACTGCAGCAGCCTAAGTCACAGGAGCCCCGGTGGAAAGGAAAAAGGTACATGCCGTGAAAGAAGCTCTGCTCTCCAGGTATGCAGTTACACCGGAGGCATACCGGAGGCGATTCAGAGACACTGCTAAACTAGCCGGAGATTCCTACGTTGAATGGGCATGAAGGGTACACCTCACAGCAGCTCACTGGATGGCGGGGTGCCAAGCCATATCCAGGAAAGAGGTGCTACAGATGTTCCTGCTGGAACATTGCGTTGATAAATTATCCACAGGAGTCAGAGAGTGGGTCCGGGACCGTAAACCCTCCACCCTGCATGAAGCAGCCCACCTGGAGATGAGTATACGGATGCCCATAAACTGGACAATGCTACCACCAAGACTCCTGCCCGAGTGGAGTACCGACCAGCAGCACCCTCAGCCGCCACCGCCTACCAAACCCCGGTGCACCGCACTCCAGCACCACCTCCAGCCACTTACTACCCTCAGCCACCCCGGTTTAACTCACGGGACTACTCCCAGCCCATCCGGTGTTTCAGATGCAAGCAGCTAGGACACAAGAGGCCAGATTGTCCGCTAAATACTGCTAACCAAGCCCAGTCCTGGAGGAGACCCACCGGCGGAAACCAGCGTAACCCTCAGCCTGATGCCCACTGCGTAGAGGAGGAATGTTGGGGCATCCTGCACGAAGCAGACCCCGTGCAAGCTGCCCACCAGGACAATAGACAGCAGCACCGGCAACTAGTTAAAGTGAATGGGAAGGAGGTCAGTGGTCTGCGAGATACCGGTGCAACCATGACCTTACTCCAAAAAAAATTGGTGTCCGAGGATCAGCACACCGGAGACACTGTGGCTGTGAGAGTAGCAGGGGGCGCCGTGTTCCGCCTGCCTGTTGCCCGGGTACATTTGGATTGGGGAGTGGGCGCTCGGCATGTGAATGTGGGGGTCATGAGGGATTTGCCAGCTGACATTCTCCTTGGAAATGATTTGGCCCCCCTTGTTTCTGCCTGCGCCCGATGGGTCCCGCTGAAGTTAACGCTGTGACGACCGGTGCCACTGAGACCGGCCCACCTGCTGCTGAGACCCAGGTAAGACCTTCTCCCCCGACTTGTACCCTAGATCACCCGACTTGTACCCTAGATTCATAACCACTTAATCTCTGTGCTGTCATATGTTGTGTAGTGAGATTCTTGATCAAATGTAACACTTGATGTGATGTATGGAGAATAGTGAGATGGCCCAGAGTGATAGTAGTAGCAGTCTCAACAGCCATTGCACAAGCAGCCAGGGCCCTCAGACACGCCGGCATCCCCTGAACCGGAACAGGGACTACTTTGGAGAAAAATGCTATAGGACGCATACCACCTCCATGTTCCTGAGCACAGACCGCAGCCATGGTTTTACAGTTGTCCCTTGCATAAAGATGAAATGGTTTACAATAATTAGGCAGTCCTAAAGCTGGGGCCTGCATAATACCTACTTTGAGTGCCACATATGCATCATCCATTTCCGGTGACCATCTGATATAATCTGGGCTGTCCCCTCTTACAGCCATCTCAAAATTGAGTCGTAGTATGAACATTCAGGTATGCACTGACGACAATAATTAATCATACCCAAGAAGGTGAGCAACTCCTTCTTTGTAAACAGGTTTGGGTATCTTTTGTAGAGCTTCAATACGTTTGGAGCTGAGTGAGCGTGTACCTTGTTGTAACACAAATCCCAGATGGTCAACCTTTACTGTACCTAATTGGATCTTATGCTTGGCTACCTTGTGGCCTTCCAGTGCTAAATGTTTCAATAAGCTGACAGTGTCTTGTGTGATGGCTTCCCAGTCAGGACTGCACAGCAGTATATCATCAACATACTGCAGCAGGACGGAACCATGACTAGGGGTCCATGACTTAAGGCTTTGCTGGAGCACCAGTGAATAAACAGCTGGTGAATCCACGTAGCCCTGGGGAAGGCGAGTCCAGGTATACTGAACACCCTCAAAAGTAAAAGCCATAAGTAGTTGTGTCTCTTGGTCAACAGGGACTGAAAAAAATGTATTACTTAAGTCAATGACTGTAAAATACTTAGCTTCATGAGGAATGGCTGTTATCAGAATGTTAACATCAGGGACAATGGGGGCTATTGGGATAATTAGATTATTAATGGCCCTAAGGTCTTGAACAAATCTGTAGTCCTTGGTAGCCTTATGGACCGGGTTAATGGGGGAGTTATAGGGAGAGACTACAGGCCTTAGTATACCCTGCTGAACGAAGGACTGGATCATAGGTCTGATCCCATCCTTCTTCTCCTGTGACAGGGGATACTGTTTAATATAAATTGGGCTGACATTTGGGCGTAGTTTTGCTTTATAAGGGGTACAATTTATGTATCCTACATCTAGCTTGGACGAAGCCCATACAGAAGCAGGGACCTCATCCATATCCATCTGCAGGAAAATTCCCGAGGAGGGGGCAGTAAGGGGAACTGCCATGCCACACTTAGGGGAAAAATCCACAGTTGTACCCAGTAGTCCAAGGAGATCCCTTCCTAGGAGATTAACAGGGCACCCTGGGATTAGGCTAAACTGGTGGCGTAGAGAAATAGGGGAGTGGGGTAATTTAACTTTCAAAGGGATAGTTTTGAAGGTGTTTGTTAACACTCCATTTATTCCCACAGAAGGTGTTGACTTTTCCTTTAAACCTCTTGTTAAAGTCGTGACTTAAATATGAATATTAATTTAATAATTAATATATATATAATAATTAAGCAACAAATAACATTAATATTTTTTAGAGTTCGGTATTATGGTCGAATATATAATAGGAAATACACAAAACATTGTAGTATTAAATGTATATTTAATATAATTATTAAAAAAATAAACTAATGCTAGCAGAATGTCAATTTACCACAATAATTACACAATACAAAAGTACAACATATTACTTACAAAAGGCTATAACAGTTGCTAGCTGTTATAATAGATTACTTACACGGCTCCAGCCTGTTTGGCTGGAGCTATACAGTCAGCTACATGTTCAATCAATGCAAGCAAAGGAAAAGAGAGCTGAATTCCTCCTACTATTTGGTTTTATCCAGTAAGTAGACTGGCCTGTGATGTCACTGCCAGAAGCACATGAGTTAGCACACTGACCCCTAGTGGTGCCTCTAAAGCATTAAGCTCATTATGCTTTTTTTTATGACAAAAAGTCATTAATTAATAAATACCATTACACCTCTATATACATCCATACATATGGTGGAACAGGTGGCACCCGTGTCTACAATAAAGGGCATATCCCTCCCATTTACATTGAGGACTATAAAGGGTTGTTCCATAAAACTAGAGGATAATACAGGAAAAGCTGGAGTGTGTTACCTTCTGGGCAGCCCTATGGCCATTGGATGTGATGGGTAGGGCCAGAAGGAATATTGGGGCCAGAGGGGGCATTAGGGGCAGGAGAGCGATGTTGGGGGGGGGGGGGTAGTGGGACTGCTGGGGTATCTGTGAGGGACCCTGGTAACCTGGGGTTTGTCCAGTCTGTGGTCTGATAGGGTTGGGGCACTCATGCCTCCAGTGTCCCTGCCATCTACAGTTAAAACAATGTGTCCCTCTATTAATAAATGGTTGGGGCCTATTTCCTCCACGTCCTCTTCCCCTTGGGCTCCTGAATCCTCTTTGGTTTAATCTCCTATCACCTCCAAAACCTCTTTCTCTTGCCTGATTAGGGTCACAATGCTGTAAACCCTGTGACTGATACAACATACTCTTTCCATCTTTACCTATAGCAAAACAACCTGCTGCTTCTCTCTCATGTATTTTCTGCAAAAATTTAACTGGAGTTAAAGTTGACCACTCTGAAATCAGCTGTTTAACTAGCAGTGAATATGCTGGAAGCATATTCCCAATGCAAGTCTGTATTTTTAAAGAACCCATACCACTCTGCTCTGAACCAAGTCCAGCTTCATCTTTCCAACATTTATAAAACCTTTTAGTGAAATCTGTCACTGTCTCCTTTGTGCCCTGTTTACAGGACAAAGCAGTGGGGATAGACTGCTTGTCTTTCCACAATCTTATCATCTCTGTTTTCACTTCATCCCACATAATGTCTCTCCCTTTTTCCGTGGCCAATGGATAAGTACTCACTGTGGTTCCATCAAGTGAGAAACTCACAGTGGGCACTCTATTCCATTCACACCCAGATTCTGAGTCATAATCTAATAATCCATCAATAATTAACTTTATGTCATATTTTGTCCTTGGCACATTCTCTTCAAATACATAATACATGCAGAGGGATTCGTTCTAGGATTTGGAGCTCCCTTAATTATGTCCTTCAATTCTCCTGGAGTTAAAGGTTTCAAAATTAATTGATCTTCTACAGTCAGAAAAGGATATGTCTGCTGTGTGTCTAATTTATCAAGTTCTTCTTCCTCTTCTTCCTCATCATCCTTATCTGTTCTTTTAACACCCAGTCCCATCCTTTTCTTATACCTAGTTTGGATACCCTTAGGGGACCTTCGCTGGATTTGTTTAATCTTCTCATCTTGGGGAGAGATAAAAAGGGAGCTTAATGGGGCAGTGGCTACACCCTGTGATCCAACTGCTACAGCAAGAACCAAATCATCATCATTTTTAGGTTTCAGACTAGGATATACTGGGCTATAGTATGGAGTGTAATTAGGAGGGGGCAGTGATTTGCAGCTATCAACAACAGTCTCTTTAGTTTTCTTTTTATTCTTTTTTATCCTTTTCCCCTCTTGGTAAACAGGGTACCAATGAGGTGCAATCTTAAGCCAATTCTCACCCCCCTTTCTCATGTATTCCTTGTCCCATCCTGGATCTCCCTCATACCAAGGAAAAGATGTCTTATCTCCCAAACATAATCCCTTAACCATACTCGGAAAATAATCATCATTAGCCCCGTCTTTAGGAAAGGGAGTTTCACTACCCTGTCCTTGTGTCCACCCTTACATATTGTCCACCCAAGGATCCACTAAATAATCCCCCAGCTCACCAATTCTAGCAACATACTGCTTGCAAGTCTCCCCTGGATTAGGGCGAGGGTATTTTTTAGACTGGGAAGTACCCATTTCAGACTCAATGAGAATTGGATTTGGAATAGCTGATTATTCAGTGGTTAAAGAACAGCTGTCCGGAATCAAAAGTTCCAACAGTTATTTCTCCACGAGCTGTAGTGCTCAAAATCATAAATTCCAATCCCTTGCAAAAAGCACAAAAGCCAACAGATATATCGCAAGCAAGCAAAACAGAGGTTGCAGGACAGCCAAAATACCCATCAAGTACAGAGTTAAAACAATTCCAATTTTTTTTCTCCTCTTTTTTTTTTTCCCTCTTTGCTAAACCATTACAGTTTGCACAAGTTGCATGTACATAAACTACAACGCAGTCTGCCAAAGACTGAAAATCTGTTTAACAACCTACCAAAGGCAACCTCTTCCAAAGAGGGATCCTGCGACGTGTCCCATACACCGTTATGTAACCAATTCAAATTTAATTATACGTCAGTTGCATTTATACCCCATTTTCATGTCGGTGGGGGTCATGAGCATTTAATTACATATGTTTTTCACAAGTTATAAACAGCTGTTTCTAGTTATAATCTTTTGTTATATATCGCATTACACATTTGATTAAAACCAGATATTTACAAATACCGATATCTTGGACAATTAACAAGAACATTTCGAAATCAGTACTTTTCCCGTAACTAGGATTTTAGATAACTCCTATTTCCGAGAATAGGAGATAAAATGCCAAATTTATTCTTGGTTCAAATTAACCCTTATGTGAACAGCTAGGATAGATAGCAAAATTGATATTTGTATCTACAAGAGTCTTCCGATAGTCCATGGGCATCCCCAGTAGTTTTGGTACCTAAGAAAGATGGGACTACTCTATTCTGTGTGCACTATCAGATGCTCAATGATAAGACTGTGACGGAAGCCTACCCAATGCCCAGAGTAGATGAGCTACTCGATCGTATCGCCAGGGAAAATTACCTAACAACCATTGACCTCTGTAAAGGTTACTGACAAATTCCCCTGGCCAGGGAGGCTATATCCAAGTTGGCATTCGTCACCCCGTTCGGCTTGGATCACTTTAAGGTTATGCCGTTCGGGATGAAGAATGTCCCAGCTACATTCCATCACTTGGTAGATAAACTCCTTCATGGCTTCCGGGATTTTGCCTGTGCATACCTGAATGACATAGCGATTCACAGTGAGTCCTGGGAGGACCACTTGGCTCGTGTAGGAATGGTACTGGATCAGATTCGGGACGCTGGCCTGACCCTGAAGACAGAAAAATGCCATTTTGGAATGGCCGAGGTTTAGTACCTGGGTCACCAGGTGGGGTATGGAAAGGAACAACCAGAGCCAGCCAAGATAGAGGCGTTGGCAAATTGGCCCAGCCCCCCGCACCAAGACCCAGGTCCTAGCCTCTCTGGGCACTGCTGGGTACTAAAGGCGATTCATGCCAGACTATAGTTCGATTGCCAAACCCCTGACCGAACTAACAAAGAAAAACCTTCCCCGACCGGTCCTGTGGTCTCCCCTCTGTGAGACAGCCTTTCAGGCTCTCAAAAATGCACTGGTTAATGCTCCTGTTTTGGCTGCCCCAGCCCCTAACAAACACTTTATCGTTTATACAGACACTTCCATGTTTGGGCTGGGGCAGTCCTCAGCCAAGTAGGAGAAGACTGAGGGGAGCATCCTGTTGCCTACATCAGCCGACAGCTCCTGCCACGAGAGGTCAACTATGCCGCGGTGGAAAAGGAGTTGTAACGGACCGTTTCACTTACAAGAGGATAAAACCCAGTTTAGGCGATAATCCCCTTTCCAGATGCACAGACAGCTACTGCAAACACCATTCTCCCGACTGGAACCACACGAACACTGGAACAGCTGAACAAGAAAAGCAGACATCGGCTTACACTCTTGGCAGTCAGCATACAATCCCATTCCCCCAAAGACCGAGACGACACATCGCTTTGAGGGTTAAGCAAGAACTCTAGACTGGGACACCCAGTCTGGCTTTTATTTCCAACTCACACATACAGGCCACACCCAGGGGGAGGCATAAAAGAACCAATGACATAGATGTTACCTCCCACACATCCCCTCCCCTTAGTGTGACACATAATCCCATTATGCATACAGAGTAAAATATACTTTTACACAACTTTCATAACTTTAAAACCATACATCACATTCACATAAAAATCCATATCCACAATCAATCCATTCAGGGGAACAACATATTAAAAAATGGCATGAATCCGACCAGGGGTTTAAAAGTTACTAAAAGTATCTTTTATTCCCCCTGGCTCAAACAGTAAAAGTAAAACATCCCCACAATGCATCCTGGCTTCCTCCCTTCTGCCCTGGAGATAATTGGAGAAGAAATCTAATTATCCAGGACTAGAGGCAGACTCCATTAACCACATGGTTGCAAAAAGACAGTAAAAGACATAAACTTACATACTGATACATTTAACACATAAAACACACATTTCTACATATCACCAGTTTAACTGAACACATAAATACCTACATAATATTTAAGACAGTATTACTGTGATATGTTACAAAGTCTTAAAGGGACATTAGTCCCAAAAGTCCCAATATGTCCATTGCTGATTTTAAAGGGCCAGTAGCAGCAATATAAATTATTACATGCCCAAATATAGTGTTTATAGAGCAATATGTCCATGGGCCGTAGTCGCAGGGCAGGAGGCTAGCAGCCAGGCCTCTCCAGTTCACAGTGGCGAAGCTGGTTTCGCCACATGTCTCCCCTTTGCCAATTAGACTAACAGGGTACCTGACTTTCTGCCGGTCAGTGCCCTGGTTAGTCCAGCAACCCACCCACAAAACAGAAATAACAGAGCAGCCCACCCACACTAACCGGTTACTACATCTGGGTGAGGAAGGATTTTGTCCAAGTTCTGGTGTTTCACCACTGCTGGGTGGGAGACGGGTAGGCTGCCTTGGTGGGTTGCTGAGGGGGCAGAGACCAGCGGTACTCTGTCCTGTTGCCAGCACTACCACGGGAGTAGTCTGGTGGGCGCCTGGTTGCTGGAGACTGACTGTCTCCCCTTTAGGTGCACAGCTCGACTGCCGGAGGGGGAGACCGACTGTCTCCCCTTTGGATCCATCACCCTGAGGCTGGGGAACAGGACCGACCGTCCCTATCCCTTGGGCTGTAAGTGCAGAGACTACGGTCCCATCTGCACAGTTGTGGGGCTTAACATCTCCCCTTGGTGGGTTAGGCTGCCGTGGGAGAGAGGGTATAACAAGCTCCTCTCTCTGGACGGTGAACTGCTGCTGGGGAGAGGGGTTAGCAGGCTCCTCTCCCTGCCACTCCTTCTGCTGGGGAAAAGGGAGACCAGCTGTTTCCCCTTTCATTCCCTTGTCCTGCGGTTGGGGTGCGAGACTGACTGTCTCTGCTCCCTGCAGGACACACTGCCGCTGGGGAGGAAGGACGGCACCTTCAGCTCCCTGGGGTACACACTGCCGCTGGGGAGGAAGGATTGCACCTTCTGCTCCCTGAGACACACCCTGCCGCTGGGGAGGGAGGACACGGCTCTCCTCTCCCTTTACTTCACACTGCCTTCCTGGCACATCACTTTGCTGCTGGGGGGCAGGAACAACAACCTCTGCCCCCTGTAACTCCGCCTGCCGCTGGGGAGGAGGGACGACACCTTCATCTCCCTGGGGTGTACACTGCCACTGGGGAGGAAGGATGACACCTTCATCTCCCTGGGGTGTACGCTGCCACTGGGGAGGAAGGACGACACCTTCATCTCCCTGGGGTACACACTGCCGCTGGGGAGGGAGGACGCTGCTCTCCTCTCCCTTCACTTCACACTGCCCTCCCGGCACATCACTTTGCTGCTGGGGGGCAGGAACAACAACCTCTGCCCCCTGTAACTCAGCCTGCCGCTGGGGAGGAAGGACGACACCTTCGTCTCCCTGGGGTTGCTCACAGGACCAGTCTAAGAACTCTGCTACCTCGGGTACTGCTGGTTGCTGTTGGGCGGGAGGACCGGTTGTCTCTTCCCAGGCCTCATTGATGAGTCGCAGGTAATCCCCTTCCAGGTTCCATTCCTTGGTGACCAAATATCGTAGGTCTGCCTCGAGGTCCACAGCGCCAAAGAGACCCAGCATGTTCTCCCGGATGCCGTACAGGTCCCAAAAACGATAGTCGGCATCTTCCCCAAAGTCCTCGTCACCACTATTATCCCAAAATAGACCGGGGCCAGTGTATTCTCCGCCTTCTGGGAACTCATACTCTCCAATCCTGGGGACACACTGAGCCGCGTACCACTGTAGCGCCTGGTATGCGTCGTCGAGCACCAGTTCTCCATATACTAAGATCTCGAGTCTAGTCACCCACTTTTCTGTGGTCTGTTTTCTCAGGAGGGGCATCCGCTCTGCCATTCTAGCCAGAATTCGCTGCCTTCTGCTGCGGCGCCGATCCCCTCTTGAATACTGTACTTCCTCTAGGGCTTCGTCCCACAATCCTGCTCTGGCAGTCTCTCTGTACATCAACAGACCTCTTCTGACCCTCAATACGTAGCCGTGTCTCGTTATTGGAGGGAACTGCTATATCACACTGGGGATTGCTATGCGCTGCATATTCCCCTGAGCTCTTAATCACTTAGCTCTTTTAAGAGCTTGTTCCTGTTACGCTCTCCTGGAGGAGAGGTCTTCCCCACACGGTCCTGGAGGACAGAAGCCGATCCAGGGTGGAAGGAAGACGGCGCGGCTCCAGTTAAGCTACGGCGGTTGTGGAGCCTGCGGTGGTTGTGGTGTCGTCTGCAGTGCTTGGAGTCCTCTGAGAGCGCTAGGAGCATCCATCAACGGAGGGTACTCGGTCGGAGTACACGGAGCTCCGTTACAGGAGTGTTTGGACATGGTGTGGGCATTAAAGAAATTGACTCCCTACCTGTATGGACAAGAGTTTACTCTGGTTACAGACCATAACCCATTGGTGTGGCTAAACCGGGTCTCTGGAGATAATGGCCAGCTATTACGATAGAGCTTATCCCTACAGCCATTTAACTTTACAATAACTTACAGACCCGGAAAGCAGAATGGCAACGCCGATGGGTTATCCCGACAGACAGACCTCAGTCCAGAATAACCTCATATAACTGAGCTCCTAATCTTCCAACCGAGTACCTCTGTTGATGGATGCTCCTAGTGCTTCCCGAGGGCTCCAAGCACTTCTCCAGACACCATAAGCACTGCAATGTGAACCTCTCTTCCTGCAGAGAGCGAAGCTGGAACAAGCTCTTAAAAGAGCTAGAGGAGTATGTAGAGTATAGCAATCCCCCAGTGTAGATGCAGCCGTATCCACCAATCATGAGACGAGGCTCTATGTTGAGGGTCAAAACAGGTACAGCCAGACAGACTGTCCCTACTCCCTGTAACTCACCAAGCCACTGGGGAGGGAGGACGCTTCTCTCCACTCCTTGCAAGTTACTTACATTTTCAGAATCAGCATACTCCAAATACAAACATACTCGAAAATCAGACCATTCCCTCCAGTGGTTCAAAAGTTAGGTGGAAGTCCTATTTGGGACAAAGCAGCCAGTTTCCCTGGGACAACGTCCTGCTGGATAAAAATAAGATGGGTATTAAAGGGGGAGGGGAAGAGGCACATCCTCCCATTGAATCAAAGGGGCAGACACAGTCTTTTAAAAGCCAATAAGCCCAAATAGTCTTTTTAAATGACACTATACACCCCAGGGGCCATAGTCACATGGCAAGAGGCTGGCAATTAGTCCTCTCCAGGCACAAGTGGCAAAGGGCACTTCATCACACATCTTCCCTTTTGGGGGGAGACTAACCAGGTACCTGACCTTCGGTCAGTCAGTGCCTGAGTTAGTTGAGCAGCCCACCCACAAAGAAAAATTAGCAGAGTAGCCCCCCCCCACAATAAACTGTAGTGGCCTATAGGTCCCAGGTTGTAGCATGACAGTTCAGCACCCTCGGTCTCCATGGTGCAGCTATGCAAATAGCTGGGGATACTTGACGGGCGGAGGCCCGAGGCGCTCTGCCCGGTTGCGCTTCTGCTGGGATGAGGGTTTTACATGCCAGTCCTGCAACAAGGGGGTTGGTAGGGAAGAAGCCAGTGACCCTCTGCCCTGATGCCAGCTCTTCTGCTGGGGGAACCGGGGCATAGTCCTGCTTTGTAGCAAGGGGAATGTGGTGGTCAGTGGGGGCTAACTTTTTTTTTTTTATGATTTTTGAGAGTGTTTATATTTAAAGGATGCTGATTAATAATATGTAGTTTTTATGAAGATTGGATGTTTAGTTTTAAAGTTAGTGTATGTATTAAAAGTATATTTTCCTGCCTGTGATAATTACATTAACCCATTGTGTTCAGTAATTATATCACAGGCAGAGTGGAGGATTTCTGCTGGAATGAATGGGAGTGTTTTATTGTGTATTACGTGTTTAATAGTTGTTCTGCAAAATCCTGTGGGCGGTCCTATATGTGTAAAACCTCCATAAAAGAAAGCCCTTTGGTGCCAATTAAAGAGAACTACTTGACCCTCTAACTTGCAGCCTCGACTCATGTTTGTAGAGGTCAGCTATAATCACTACAGGGATTGCTATGCTCTTCATACTCCCTTAGCTACTGAGTTCTTGTAAGAGCTCTTGTTCCTGATCCTGCTTCGCTCTACAGAAGGAAGAGGTTCATCTACTGGAACATGGAGCCTGGTCATAGGTCCAGGGTGGATAGCAGACGGTGAGATACCAGCCCAGCAGCGGTGGTTCGTGGAGTCTGCAGCGCTTATAGTGTCTACGGTGCTGATGGTCCTTTGGTGAGTGCTAGGAGCATCCTTTCTACGGTCCAACTTCCAGCCAACCTGGAGGCAACCATAACATCTTATAACTTCTAAAATATTCATCACATTCACATAACACTGTTTTCAGAATCAGCATACTCCAAATACAAACATACTCAAAAATCAGACAATTCCCTCCAGTGGTTCAAAAGTTAGGTGAAAGTCCTATTTGGGACAAAGCAGCCAGTTTCAACCATAGTCACAGGGCAAGAGGCTGGCAATTAGTCCTCTCCAGGCACAAGTGGCGAAAGGCACTTATTCACACCTTGTAGCGGATGGCATTGGGCTGTCCTCAGAATTATGTGCTTTCGTATGTGTTTGTTTAATTTTTGCCATATGTATGTAAAGTTTATGCAACATTCGTCTGATTGTTCGGTAAAATCACTCCAGTAATTATGTGAGTGAAACTACCGAACAATCAGACCACCCCAGGAATAAGTGTGCCTCCAATTACCATTCGCAACAATGTTGCAAACGGGTAATTGGCAATCGGTGCAGTGTGTGCTTTGTCCTCTGGGTGGCCGCCATTCGGGAGATGAACACATCTTAAACTCCTGAACAGCAGTGTTTTGCCGTCGAGTGTCTGGAACCACCGCTGAGACCTCCACACTGCCGTCAATTCGTGTAGGAACTACCGAACGCCTCCCCGTTCGGTAGAAAGAACCCCACGAACAAGGGGGTTTATACGAATCCTCCCCATTCTCCATAACCTAAGCCGTTCGTGTATTTTATTCCCTTTTTGTGTGACCGACCGCAGGGCCAAAATGTATGGAACCCCTTTCGGCTGTTAACTCCAGCGTCTTTTTATTACCTCCAGGAATTTCCTGAACCCCTGGTCCGATCTGGGTGATTTTTGAATATGTTTCTCACCCAGATCAGGGCTAACAGGGGATTTACTATTTAAAGGGGTACATCAAGAAAACCAGGGGAACTGTGTGCTGCATAATGGGATTATGAGTCATACTAAGGGGAGGGGATGTGTGGGTGGCAACTCATGTATGATTGGTGTAGTTAAAAGAAGGATGAATGATTCAAAGTTTAGTTCTGCTCCTGATGCTGTGTGTCGTCCAGTCATTGGGATTGGTATTGGGATATTATTGAATTGTCTTGCCTGCTGGAATTATTGCCTTATGGATTTTTAATACTTGTTCCTGAGCCTCACTGGGATCTTGAGTGGAGATAACCTGTGGAATATCAGCTCTCCGCTACACACCTCAGTTCTGACAGTGTGTTCCACAACAATGGAGCCATGTTAAAGAGATCCCCCTCTGTCTCCTACAATACCGCTATTTTTGTTGCTACCTGGATACTTTTACAATACCGCCACATTTGTTGCTACCTAGATACTTTTCTGACACTGTTTATACGAACAAGCCTTGTCATCACTGTTCGTATACAAACGGTCGAACGGGGTGCCGACCAAACTGTGTCTCCATTTAAACTGCGGTTTCTGTGGTTAACTGCAAGATAATCACTTATCCCAAGGTGGTCGCCGCTCGTATGACGAACACGAGGCTGTGGGCATCTTGTCAGTGGGACTTGATCGTAAAACCCCTGCAACTATTATCAGCTACTGGTTTGCACAAATACCGCTGAGGTGCCGGTTGTCCCATCTGTTCAGACAGAAAGACACAAAAGCCATACAGACATTAAACCAATTCGTTTTACCCTCAACTCTCAGCCTTGACTCGTGTTGTAGGGAAAGGTGTATCCTAGCTTTGCTACAGCTAGTGGGATGTTCTACATTTACAGGAATTAATATTGTATGCTGATCGGAGCGCCACTCTCACTTTCCAAGTTCGGGAAACAGGATATCCAAGCGGTCCAACTACCAGCCAGCCTGGAGGCAACCGTAACATATAGTAATAGAGGGGTGAGTGGTAATAAACTCACATTGTAGAGAGCCTTTTATACACCGGCTCTAAACTTTACAGCTGGTATGCGTTAGGGTCAATAGAGGGGGTTTCTACTTGAATGTTCTAACTAGCATTCCAAATGGGATATCGGGGTGGTCCCCATTTGGGAGACGAAGGATGTCCTTTTGTAGGAGCACTCCCGAATGGAGAGCGGGGCACAATATACAAAAATACAGGGAAACACACATAATACCAAAGGGAAATCCACGAATAGACAGTGGTTCTGCCACTGCGTGCGCACAGCATCCGGCGTCAGGGAGACTAGCTGATCGGGCAGGAAGATTGAAGGGGACAGTCCGCTCGATTGGAGGAAATGCTGATCAGCGGACCGCCATGGTAATTCTTGACCATTCCTCTTTACAGAATTGTTTCAGTTCAGCAATATTCTTGGGATGTCTGGTGTGAATTGCTTTCATGAGGTCATGCTAGACTAATGACATCTCCAAGAGCTAATTGGAGTGAGATGTCAGCCAACTGGAGTCCAATCAATGAGATGAGATTGGAGGTGTTGGTTACAGATGCCCTGCCCTATAAAAAACACACACCAGTTCTGGGTTTGCTTTTCAAGAAGCATTGCCTGATGTGAATGATGCCTTGCACAAAAGAGCTCTCAGAAGACCTACGATTAAGAATTGTTGACTTGCATAAAGCTGTTATAAGGTTTATAAAAGTATTTCCAAAAGCCTTGCAGTTCATCAGTCCACGGTAAAACAAATTGTCTATAAATGGAGAAAGTTCAGCACTGCTGCTACTCTCCCTAGGAGTGGCCGTCCTGCTCAATGAGGTGAAGAAGAATCCTAGAGTGTCAGCTAAAGACTTACAAAAGTCACTGGCAAATGCTAACATCCCTGTTAGCGAATCTACAATACGTAAAACACTAAACAAGAATGGATTTCATGGGAGGATACCACAGAGGAAGCCACTGCTGTCCAAACAAAACATTGCTGCACGTTTACAGTTTGCACAAGAGCACCTGGATGTTCCACAGCAGTACTGGCAAAATATTCTGTGGACAGATGAAACCAAAGTTGAGTTGTTTGGAACAAACAAACACTATGTGTGGTGAAAAAGAGGCACTGCACACCAACATCAAAACCTCATCCCAACTGTGAAGTATGGTGGTGGGGGCATCATGGTTTGGGGCTGCTTTGCTGCGTCAGGGCCTGGACGGATTGCTATCATCGAAGGAAAAATGAATTCCCAAGTTTATCAAGACATTTTGCAGGAGAACTTAAGGCCATATGTCTACCAGCTGAAGCTCAACAGAAGATGGGTGTTGCAACAGGACAATGACCCAAAGCATAGAATAAATCAACAACAGAATGGCTTAAACAGAAGAAAATACGCCTTCTGAAGTGGCCCAGTCAGAGTCCTGACCTCAACCCGATTGAGATGCTGTGGCATGACCTCATGAAAGAAATTCACACCAGACATCCCAAGAATATTGCTGAACTGAAACAATTCTGTAAAGAGGAATGGTCAAGAATTACTCCTGACCGTTGTGCACGTCTGATCTGCAACTACAGGAAATGTTTGGTTGAAGTTATTGCTGCCAAAGGAGGTTCAACCAGTTATTATATCCAAGGGTTCACATACTTTTTCCACCTGCACTGTGAATGTTTACATGGTGTGTTCAATAAAAAACATGGCAACATTTCATTCTTTGTGTGTTATTAGTTTAAGCAGACTGGGATTGTCTATTGTTGTGACTTAAATGATGATCAGATCACATTTTATGAACAATTTGTGCAGAAATCCATATCATTCCAAAGGGCTCACATACGTTTTCTTGCAACTGTACATACATACATACAAAAATATTCTTGCACATTAACACACAGATCCATATAAATACACCGACACATACACACAAATTCATATAGACATAGACACATACACATTGATACACACTGTCAAATACACACATGCACCCTGACACACAAACATTGATACGTGCACACACTGATATAAAAACACACCCTGACACAGAAACACACACACTCACACACACATGTAAGTGATTTTCTTTTAATATCTGGCGCTTGGAGTCCTGCTGCTGTGGTAGTGAGGGGTCTGGAGCTCTTCATGCTCCTCTCCCCTCATGCTGTGGCTGCCTCCCTACCGCGCTGTCTCTCCGCATGACGCTGGGAGGAAGTGACAGGCTGTCATGGTTACCTCCAGGCTAGCTGAAGCTTGGACCGCTTAGATGTCCTGGTTTCCGATCTTGGAGAGGGAGAGCGCTGCTCCGAACAGCATAAATCCACAATCCTGTAAATGTAGATCTCCCACTAGCTATAAGTAAAGCTAGTATAACGCCTTAACCTACAACACGAGTCGAGGCTGCGAGTTGAGGGTAAGAACTGATTTAATGGATGCTCATGCACGGCTTTTTATACATATTTTCAGGCCAGAGGAACACCCCTCTGGACCTGATGGTACACGCCAGGGGCCGGGTGGTCGGTTGTTCGGGGGTTAGTTCATCTTTTAGTTCTTTACCCCGTTCGACCCTTTTAGTGCAAACGGTGACCACCCTGATCACAGTTAAAATGGATCCTGCTATCCCTGTAGGAATGATCCCTGTAGCTTCTCCTGAAATCCCAGCTGAAGTAGAGCAAAGTAGTGATTATAGCTCCCAATCCCCAAGCATGAGTTGAGACTTCATGAAGGGGTAAAATGATCTGGTTTGTTGATGGCCACAGCTCGGCCTTTTATGCAGATCTTTCAACAAGGTTTACTGCCACAGGGACAAAAAATACAGTAACCAATCATTTCACATTACAATAATAAACACACCCACACAAGCAGTGCAATTCCTCCTCTCTATACTGGAGATAATTGGCTTACGTGGTTGGAGTAAACTCAATTATCTCCAGGTAGAGAGAAACATTTTCTTTTTACAATATAACAAAAATATATTAAAATCCATAACTTGTATTTTGCCGAATTGAATCCCCATGTTCAACAAACCCACCAGATAGCTTGGATCTGAGCGCTCAATATAGCCGAACAGCGCTCATATGCCACAAACAGTTTGAACGCCATGGAGCTAAAGAGTTGGTTCACTGGCTGTTAGTGGAAATGTGTCCAAAATTCGCTCCATGGATCCAGCTACCTGGGGTCGGTCTCATTCGTATAATAATTGTCCCGAACGGCATGGTGTTCGTGAAACTGGATACGAATGCAATGGATGTTGGTGAGCCTCAGCGGTGTTCATCTGAAATGAAGGCCAAAAATTGTTCCACACTGTTGATGACAAAACACCACTCGGCGTTTGTATTCAGACAAATAACAGAATAACAGACAAACTGAAAGACTCCAGAGATCTAGCAAAACAGGGGTTTTGTCACAGTCAATTAGGCTGCGGTTAACCACAAAACCGCAGCTCCTGGGTGGTTGATTGTAGGCACACACTTCAGGTAGAGTGGTTATCCATTCGCCAATTTGTTTGGTGTTTTGAAAGGTGCACAGGGTTAATTGGCGGCACACGCCAGGGGCCGGGTGGTCGGCTATTCGTACATACGAATGGCCTGTAATACTTTGGGTTTGGGTAAAAGTAACCAAAAATAATAGCAAAAGTAACCAGGTAATAGTTACTGCTCCTAATTTTAATGGGGACAACACAGATCTTATAACAAAATTCTGTACACATCAGAAAGGGGTTGTCTTTACATAATAGTCATGTCCTGTCAATTGCATATTCAAAGAACTTAAAGCACATCTGGTATAAGCTGGTCAAAAGGTGTTACTTGATTAAACAAACACTTCCCAATAAAGTGTTAACAGGATATGCAGTGGGGGAGGGGGGACAAGAGGAAGATACAAATCAGGATCAAAGTCCAGCTGTTATAATAGAGCATCCTGACATTACTCAATGAACTGTGTAGTGTGACACAGGATATAAGGGGAACGGTGCTCATTAATCCATTTCACATAGGCTTTCACTTCCTCCCAGCCAGCTAACATTACAGGTGCCCAGTCGTGGTATTAGAGGACCGCGGCACCCGACCGGGCCCTGGTTCAGCAGTAATGTTTACCCGGTGCTATAATCATAGCACCGGGGGAACATTCAGCGGCACCCCTGTGTGCACAGTTTGGGAATCACTGATTTCTCCAATACAAATGAAAACAGCTTCCTAACAAGATATTCCAGACAGTATACTATACGTCAAATGTCGCCAAACAGAATACAGCGGATAATCTACAGAAAGGTATAATAATATAACAGTGTAATACAGTTAAAATAGGTTGCTGTGCCCTAAATTCAATTGCATTTGCTAGATGGAGACTTGGAAATTGCCTTAGGGTGCCACCCCTTGGATGATTGGGGGGGCTGGTCGAGGGTTCCCTTTCAGCTTTTGGATGATAACACAGTATGGAAAGCCAGACTTGGGATATATCCAAAAATAAAAACTGCTTTATTTTATGTATAAAAAATGAAATGAAATACAAGAAAAATGGTCCTCCTATGTTCGTGTGACGTCATTTCCGGTAGTCCTGCCTGTATGGCGCTTGCGTTCCAATCGGCAGCCATAATGCGTTCCACGCTTGAATTGTAAGTGGTCGTCATTGTTACAACATACAGAAGGTTCTATCTTTAGTGAACAGTAAGGAAGCCTACAAGACTCAAAATGGACAAGTATCAGAAATAAACAGCAGCATGTAACTGAATTAGTAGAGTCCCATTAGATGAAATAGATAAAGAGCCCAAAACTTATACTTGGAAGTATCTCTCTGGTAATTGGATAATTTAAGCTGATTTATTAGGGGAAGTATTCTTTAAAAATATGTTATTTTTGTTCTGGGTGTTTGTCTGGAACATAATATGACCAGAAACACCCCCCCCCCCTCTTTTTTTAGATCTTTAATGATATTTTAAATCCCCTCCCTTCTGTTTGATTAGTTTCAAAACCCAATCACATGCACATCCCTTGGCTTTAAATGTATATGAATTGTAAAGAGCTCAAAGTCATAATAAAACGAAGACATGTCAAAACCCATAGAGTGGAGAGAAAGGTGTGTTTTTTTTTTTTTGTTTTTTTTTTAAAAACACTAGGTACATATGTTATAAATAATAGGGATGCACCGAAATTTCGTCTGCCGAAATTTCCGGTTGAAAATCCGCCTATCCCGTTTCAGCAGAAAAAGAGTCAAATTTGGCGAAATGATTTACTTTTTTATTTTTTTGTGACCGGGGGGAAAGAACACTAAGGGACAGGGGAGGGGGGGGAGAACAATACACTGGGTTAGAACATTCAAGCAGAACATCTATTCACCCTTACGCAATATGACCACTAAAAGAGAAGGGAAGTTTTTCATATTAAATTAATTAAATGTATTAAAAGGTCTAATATTAAAAAAATTATATGAAAAAAACTTTTTTGAAATTATTTGTGGAAAAGTCATTTTCGCTTTCGGTTTTCGGCCAAGGGCATCCTGAATTTTCGGGTTTCGGTTTCGACCCAGAATTTTCATTTTGGTGCATCACTAATAAATATACAAACTTAACTGATGGTTATTACCTAAAAATTGAGATATATAGAATAAATAAAACCATAAACCAGAAAACATATTGTCAGTTTTTTATGTATGATAATTACTATTTCTATTTCCACTGGCAGGTCAAACAAGGAATCTACTACAATTTCAATATCAGAACCTTAGGTGCTGCATGTGTTTAGAATGTATGTGATATATGCAGTGTAATTTATTCCTCTACCATCAATGCAGATAAGTGAGGCTTTTTGGACTAAATCTAATTTTGCAAAGCAAATTAAAGTAAAAGAGAGTATACATAATTTTGCTAGGGAATTGGGTAAAGCACTTAAAATACTTAAAGCGTCACTGTCATGGCCGAATCCCGTTTTTTTTTAACCCCACGACTCCACTACATCTAATTGCCCCCTTAGTTACCCCCAAATGCCCCTAAGCCCCCATAACCTATTGTCTAATCTTTATTTTCTGCCCCAATCTATATTCAAGGCGCCGCCATCTTTGTGTGGGTAGAGGAAGTCCCTCTGGGACACTGTTACAGAGATCCCCTCTGTCGGATACATGCATCTACTTTTGTTTCACTTTTTATACTTTGTTTTATGCGAACCCATTCTACAAGTCATTCGTATATACGAATGACCGACCACCCGGCCCTTGGCGTGTGCCGCTAGTTAATCTTTTTGACCTCGAAACCACCGAAAGAACCGACGAACAGCGGACCACCCTACCCCAAGAGTGTGCCAACAATTAACCTCCCGGGACCTGTGATTTGTGGTTAACCGCAGCCTAATTGTATGTCATCAGGGTGGTCACTGTTCGTATACAATTGACCGAACGGAGTGCCAAACAACTCACTAAAGAACTGTCGAACGACGACCACCAAGATGCTGGCGTGTGTCCCCAATTATGTTGTGGCTTCTGCGGTTAACTGCACTCTAAGTACTTGTCCCAAGATGGTCGCCATTCGTAGGCTGAACACAATCTTTGTGTCGTCGAATGCTCAGCGGGACTTAAGCACCTAACTCCTGGAACAATAATCGGCTGCTGGTTCATATGAATACCGCAGAGGTGCCGGTTGATCCATCCGTTCATACAAAAACTATAGGAACCGACTTTAACTCTATGACTCTTACACGCCATTTGTGGGATCTTTGCGCCATTCATATATTTTGTGCGCTCAGATCTGAGCTATCCAGAGAATGGTCGAATGGGATTTTTTATTATTAAAATATAGAAGTTATGCATTTTTATGTTATTTTTATGTGGGAAATAAAACGTGGTATTTTCATGTGCTTGGAGATAATTAGGTTAGTCTAACAGTTGAAACCAATTATCTCCAAGGTAGGGGGGAGTGTTTTCAATAGATGCACTGTACTCTTATTGGTTGGGACATTGCATTGTCCAGTGTACCATCAGGTCCAGAGGGGTTGTCTGACCTGATAACTTGTATAAATTACCGTGCATGAGTGCCATTAAAACAGTTTGTTTTACCCTAAACTCGCAACTCGACTCATGTTGTAGGGAAAGGTGTACCCTAGCTTTGCTATAGCTAGTGGAAGATTCTACACTTACAGGAATACCATTGTATGCTGATCGGAGCGGCGCTCTCACTCTCAAAGTTCGGGAACCAGGATATCCAAGTGGTCCAACTTCCAGCTAGCCTGGAGGTAACCGTAACAGACACGTCATCTGCCCACACTAGATAGTGCTGTGAGATTCTCCCACATGTCCAGTTAAACACTTGGGCATGCGATTGGGAATTTCATCTATTCATTCATTTGTCATAAAGACGAATGAATGACTAGAAATTTCAGACGAACAAACAAACACTGAATATCAGTTTATTACAAGGAGGGAGCTACCGCCACACGTAGCTCCCTCCTTGTAATATGTAAAGATAGAAGCAGCAGTGAGCAGTGCTCCCCGCCACTTCCTAAGCCCCCCATGTCCTCCCTCACTCTATGGGGTCAATATGACCCCCATACTAGCATAAGGGAGATTAAAATCTCCCGAATGCCCCTACTCGCTATACAGCGAGTAGCGGCATGTCTACTAAAAAGTGAGCCGCCTGTTATAAAGAAAAAAAGGGGGGACTTTTTCCTCCCCCACCCCTGCACGGTGGGTGGGGGCACTAAATAGCAATAAGGGGGGGGGACCTATTGTCCTCCCCACCTGCCCCCACCCCTGAGCGACTGAAGATTTTAGAAAAAAAGAAGACATCAAATGGTAAGTTTTATTTTTCTTTACAAGTTAGTTATTTTATTCCCCCCTCACTATTTTTAGGGTGAGGGGGATTGGTAGTGGATAGCTTTTTATTTGGGTGAGGGGGGCTAGGGGCTTATGGGTAGGGGGATTTTCATTTAGGGCCCCCACCTGCCGCTTTAGGGGTGGGAGCCGGGGGGGAGAACAGTAGGTCCCACCCCCACATTCTAATTTAGGACCCCCATCCACAGCTCAAGGGTGGGGGCTGGGGGGAGGACAATAGTTATTTAGGGCCCCACCCACCACGCATGTGTAGGGGCCAGGGGAAAGACAGTGGCTCCCCCCTTCACATTATTATTTAGGGCCCCCAACTGCCGCTCAGGGGTGGGGGCTGGTGGGGAGGATAATAGGGGCCCAGGGGTGGGGGCCAGGGGGGAGGATAATAGGTCCCCCCCACTATCCTTTAGGGCCCCCACCCGCCACTGGTTGCTCACTGTGTAACGGATCACCTGGCACCCCGACTGGGTACCTCCGGTGAAAGATGCTCCTAGTGCTTACTGAGGGCTCCAAGCACTCAGCCAGACGCCATAACTACCGCGGACCCCACGAACCGCCGCAGCTTGGTTGGGGCCTCGCCATCTCCTATCCACTCTGGACCTATGACAAGGCTCCAGTCTCCAGTGGGTGATCCTCTCCTCCAAGAGAGTGAAGCAGGAACAAGCTCTTAAAAGAGTTTAGAAGTGATTATCTAGGGGAGCAGGCAGAGCATATCAATCCCTTGTAGTGATATAGCGATTCCCCCAATAAGACACAAGACTCTAGATCAGTGATGGCGAACCTTTTTGAGCCCGAGTGCCCAAACCGCAATACATGCCAACTTTTTTTTCCTTAAAGTGCCAACACGGCAATTGCATGTGTGTGTGTGGGGGTGCGTGTGTGTGTGGGAGGGTGCGTGTGTGTGTGGGGGGGGTGCGTGTGTGGGGGAGGGTGCGTGTGTGGGGGAGGGTGCATGTGTGTGGGGGGTTGGTGTTGTATGTGTAAATGAGGGGTGCTGTGTGTGTGTGTGTGGGGTGCTGTGTGTGGGGTGCTGTGTGTGTGGGGTGCTGTGTGTGTGGGGTGCTGTGTGTGTGTGCGGTGCTGTGTGTGTGTGGGGTGCTGTGTGGGGGGCGGGTGCTGTGTGTGGGGGGCGGGTGCTGTGTGTGGGGGGGTGCTGTGTGTGGGGGGCGGGTGCTGTGTGTGGGGGGGTGCTGTGTGTGTGGGGGGGTGCTGTGTGTGTGGGGGGGTGCTGTGGGTGTGGGGGGGTGCTGTGTGTGTGTGGGGGGTGCTGTGTGTGGGGGGGTGCTGTGTGTTTGGGGGGGTGATGTGTGTGTGTGTGGGAGGGGTGCTGTGCTGTGGGGGGTAAGGGGTACTGTGTGGGGGGTAGGGGTAGTGTGTGTGTGAGTAGGGGTACTGTGTGTGTGTGGGTAGGGGTACTGTGTGTGGGGGGGGTAGGGGTACTGTTGTGGGGGAGTAGGGGTACTGCTGGGGGTAGGGGTACTTCTGTGGGAGTAGGGTGGTGCTGTGGGGGTAGGGTGCTGTGGTGGGTAGTCGTGGTGCTGTGTAGGGGTGGTGCTGTGGTTGGTAGGGGTGGTGCTGTGGTGGGTATGGGTGGTGCTGGGGGGTAGGGTGCTGTGGTGGGTAGAAGTGGTGCTGTGGGGGGTAGGGTGCTGCTGGGGGGGTGGGGGTGCTGTGGGGGGTAGGGGTGGTGCTGGGGGGGTAAGGATACTTCTGGGGGGGTAGGGGTGGTGTGTTAGTATCCCACCCCCCTCCTTCTTACCTTCAATGAAGTGTGGGGGGGGGGGGGACACAGCCATCCCTGGTGGTCCGGTGGTGGTAAGTACTGCAGGGGGAGGGATCTGTGTAGCAGCTCCCCCTGTCCTCCCGCGCGATGCTGTGTGGAGCGTTGCCATGGTAACGCTCGGCAACGCTCCACACAGCATCGCGCGGGAGGACAGGGGGAGCTGCTACACAGGTCCCTCCCCCTGCCTCCCGACCCGGAAGCAGAATAGGCGCCTGTCGTTTCGGGCAGGCAGGTGCCTATTCTGCAGTGATGGCGGACCTGTGGCCGCGTGCCCACAGAGAGGGCTCTGCGTGCCACCTGTGGCACGCGTGCCATAGGTTCGCCATCACTGCTCTAGATTGAGGGTTAGGCAGGAACAGAATGAACTGAGGTTTTATTGCTTCTTTTATACATATTTCTCCACAAGGTTACAACCCACGTGCTCTTGTGGAACAGCCAATCAACAACGTACAATACAGTCAGACACTCCCAGCAAATACACACAAACACTCTCCTCTGCCTGGGATTCAATTACCTCAACACAATGGATTAACTTTATTATCACAGGCAGGAAAAATACTGTATTCCACAATATTAATAACTTCTAAAATATACATACAATTCCCATAAAAAACATTCTGAATCAGCATACTCCATATACAAACATATCCAAAAATCATACAAATCTGGCCAGTGGTTAAAAAGATAGCTGGAAGTCCTACTTGACCGACCGGAAGCATGGCTTTCCTGCCCAAAAGAGTTCCAGAGATTTGGGCTGTGCAGTGGTCTATTTTACTCTGTGAAAAAGGCTAAGTCCCATTCGAATGCACTAACGGGATAGCCTAGTATAACATGGCGTTCGAATCGTCGAACGCACTTTGATTCCAGCTGAAGTGTCGAAGTTGCTGAGAAGGTATGGGTCAGCGGTGTTCGTGCCATTGTGTAGCCGTTTTCAGTTCCATGAATTTGATGGCACACACCGCTGACCACGTTCGAGTAAATAATGATGGGCGCCCATGTGTTTGAATGTATGTACGGCGGCCATCCAGGGGTCGGCAATTAACCTGCGTTTAACCAACAGCCTGGGAGGTAAATTGACTGCACACTTCCCCTTGTGTGTGGTCCGCCTGTTTGTTAATTAGTTTGGTAAGCCCCATTTACCAAACCATATGGGAAATTTACATGCACAAAGTATTTTAACAGTTTGGGGACTCTGGGGACACAGTTTTAAAGGGGCACTGTTCCAATAAAAGTCCATAAGCCCCAAAAATGTTTTAAAGGGCCATACACCTCAGGGCCATAGTCAGTAGGCAAGAGGCTGGCAATTATTCTCCTCCAGGCACACTGTTTACTAGACATGCCCCTACTTGCGATATAGTGAGTAGGGGCAGAATTTACTATTACTAAGTAACCTTTACTCAGTATTGGTAAATGTGGCTGAAAGACCAATTTAGGTCTTTCAGCGTTTTGGTAGGTAGCTCCCGAATACCGTGGGAATCAGGAAGTTATCTACTAAGTGGCTGCAAGATACAGCCGCGGCAATGAATAGGATCGGAGTTTCATTAATTCAAATGAAATTCGGATACGAACAAAGTCCCGAATTGTGTTCTAACACGAATGGAGAAACTGTTCTCATTCTATTAGGACGCAATTTGTCAGTTTTGCCGGCGTTCTGTTTAAGTGACAGGACGTTCGGCAATACTGACAGGAAGCATTGCGGGAACAGGGAGGAAAGCCAAGAATTATGGGAAAATGTATCTGACCACCAGATATGAAGCACACTTTGCTCCTCCGCTGGTCATAGCTGGTCATGGCGTAAGAAACCTTCATAAGGCAAGTAGTCCCTACTTTATCTTATAGGAAAAAGTCAAAATAGGATCAGCGCTAAAAATGCCACAAATATGGGGGGTGTATGATAAATAGGCAGCACACCCATATACAGGGGAATACCCTCCAATCCCCTATAAATAGTTAGAAATAGAGCAAGAAACAAAAGGAAGGGTGCGCCTTTAATACAAAAGATTATATATAAAATGTATACATGAAATAGTTACAGACAGAGTCCAGGGTAATAATCCTCAATAAATAAGGGAAATTCCTGTAGGGCAGCGGTGATTCGTCTCAGATGCCGACTTGTATTTTCAGTGCGCCATATGGGAAGAGAACAGAAAAAAAGAGGAAATCCAATGGTACAGTAGGTAGGTATATATGGATATAAAAATATGTAAGTATTACTCACAATTTCCAGAGCTAAAATCCAGCTCTGGTATGAAATGCGTGAAGTGGAATGATCCCCACTAAAGGATAGGGGCGGGGCCGGACCGCCATGCCGAGAGGTCGCATGCAAGGCGAGCTCCTGCGGAAAATCGTCCCTAAAGCCTGTAAAAAGCACAAAATAACCCATCTGCAATCTGGCAGAAGCGGTCCTGCGGGCACAGAGGCGTTGGTGCTGAGGCCAATCTGACTACAAGCGATCGGACATCGGCACAGCCACATCTGAGGCCTACCCGGGCGGTGAGTGAGGTGGACGGCCGCCACCTCGCTATCCTGCCCTGTGGTTCCCACTCGGACCTCTGAAGCCACGCAGTGAGGGCCCCGTTCCCCCCCCCTTGGACCGGTGGGGGTCATCCCGGTCCCAGGAGACTGTCCCCACGACCTGAAGAGCCCGGAGAGGGGAAGAACCTCCGCTGCCAAAATAGCGGTCGTGGCGGGCAAAACTACAGGGGTGGCAAGGCCAGAAACCACCAGGGCACAGCTGGCCAGAACCATCAGGGAAGCACGGACGGCGAGAAAGCAGAGGGGTTACCCAAGACGACTACACCAGACTTGCAAACATGTGGGAACCTCGAATCCAGCGGTGACATTCAGCCGATACCTGCTGCTCGACCTTGTACCACACGCCAACCCGGCCGCCATTTGGGACACCCCTGTGCTCCAGCTGTCTCCTGGGGAGGCTTGGGCAGCGGCAAGGGACTATACTCGGAGAGCATACCCACCACCCTTCCCACTACGCTCTATGCTGGACTCAAATCCACATATAATGCAGTGGGGATGGCTCCTGCCTTTTTTATTTTTATTTTTTCTCTACTTTACACACAAGCGAAGTCCAACTAGATACCACTAATGGCACAAAATACGCTCTCCCCAAATGCAGCCAAGACAAACCAACACCCAAGAACCGAAACTAAAATGGCGGAGACCGCATGGCTCCCTCCTCACTCGACTCGTCACAAGAAGATGGGCTGGCTCAACACCAGGGGAAAGCAACTACACAGAAGCGACTTAAATCCCCAGACCTGCACCTACCCCACGCGGATCGACAGAGCACACGGCAATGAACGGCAATGCAAGCACCCACATGTGACCTACCCGGGCCAAAGACCAACTGGGATGCGTCCCCAAGACATCAACTGCAGACGCGCAGGACCCATCATCGAAGGCAACTACAGACCGGGGAGGGCCTTGCTCGGACTTTGTCTCGTAATGCCGCTCTACTCCCTCCACTTACCCCGGAACCGGGACTCGTTTGCTGGACTGCCCCTACACTTGCATTCCTCTCCAGGTTTCTTTGCTGCAACTATAATAGGCTACCGTCTCTATCTTAGGCTAGGATGCATGATCAACCTGGGTAACATACAAAACATGTCTAGATCTGGCCTACAGGTGATGCTCTATCCTGTTTTAATTACTGACCACACAGAGAGTATAGTATTCCTGCAACATTCAGCTTGTAAGCCTAAATTGGTTAAAGTAATAAGCAACTACTAAAAATGCACTACTGGTCATGCCACTGTTTAGCCTGCTTAAGATGCACCTGTTCTCTCATCTTGATTTTTGTAAGAGGATACAAGTATACTTCATCCAGGTTATGCACAAGCTATATCTCTCACTTAGCGTATACACACATGAGCTGATGAATAGGATGTTATACCAAACATACAGATATAACACTTTTAATATGTCAAGCTATGTGCAAAGCCATTATATTACTACTTATTACAGGGAGTGCAGAATTATTAGGCAAGTTGGATTTTTGAGGCTTAATTTTATTATTGAACAACAACCATGTTCTCAATGAACCCAAAAAACTCATTAATATCAAAGCTTAATATTTTTGGAAGTAGTTTTTAGTTTGTTTTTAGTTTTAGCTATTTTAGGGGGATATCTGTGTGTGCAGGTGACTATTACTGTGCATAATTATTAGGCAACTTAACAAAAAACAAATATATACCCATTTCAATTATTTATTTTTACCAGTGAAACCAATATAACATCTCAACATTCACAAATATACATTTCTGACATTCAAAAACATAACAAAAACAAATCAGTGACCAATATAGCCACCTTTCTTTGCAAGGACACTCAAAAGCCTGCCATCCATGGATTCTGTCAGTGTTTTGATCTGTTCACCATCAACATTGCGTGCAGCAGCAACCACAGCCTCCCAGACACTGTTCAGAGAGGTGTACTGTTTTCCCTCCTTGTAAATCTCACATTTGATGATGGACCACAGGTTCTCAATGGGGTTCAGATCAGGTGAACAAGGAGGCCATGTCATTAGATTTTCTTCTTTTATACCCTTTCTTGCCAGCCACGCTGTGGAGTACTTGGACGCGTGTGATGGAGCATTGTCCTGCATGAAAATCATGTTTTTCTTGAAGGATGCAGACTTCTTCCTGTACCACTGCTTGAAGAAGGTGTCTTCAAGAAACTGGGAGTTGAGCTTGACTCCATCCTCAACCCGAAAAGGCCCCACAAGCTCATCTTTGATGATACCAGCCCAAACCAGTACTCCACCTCCACCTTGCTGGCGTCTGAGTCAGACTGGAGCTCTCTGCCCTTTACCAATCCATCCATCTGGCCCATCAAGACTCACTCTCATTTCATCAGTCCATAAAACCTTAGAAAAATCAGTCTTGAGATATTTCTTGGCCCAGTCTTGACGTTTCAGCTTGTGTATCTTGTTCAGTGGTGGTCGTCTTTCAGCCTTTCTTACCTTGGCCATGTCTCTGAGTATTGCACACCTTGTGCTTTCGGGCACTCCAGTGATGTTGCAGCTCTGAAATATGGCCAGACTGGTGGCAAGTGGCATCTTGGCAGCTGCACGCTTGACTTTTCTCAGTTCATGGGCAGTTATTTTGCGCCTTGGTTTCTCCACACGCTTCTTGCGACCCTGTTGACTATTTTGAATGAAACGCTTGATTGTTCGATGATCACGCTTCAGAAGCTTTGCAATTTTAAGAGTGCTGCATCCCTCTGCAAGATATCTCACTATTTTTAACTTTTCTGAGCCTGTCAAGTCCTTCTTTTGACCCATTTTGCCAAAGGAAAGGAGGTTGCCTAATAATTATGCACACCTGATATAGGGTGTTGATGTCATTAGACCACACCCCTTCTCATTACAGAGATGCACATCACCTAATATGCTTAATTGGTAGTAGGCTTTCGAGCCTATACAGCTTGGAGTAAGACAACATGCATAAAGAGGATGATGTGGTCAAAATACTCATTTGCCTAATAATTCTGCACGCAGTGTAGATAGGAGCAGGAATTACGCTATGTTTACCCACTGTTTCTATTTCCTCTCAAAAGCTAAAAATCAGCGACTATTATACTTTTATCTTATATGTATATGCAAACATTTAAGAAAAGAACAGCTAAGGTTTAAGCAGACATAGCACCTTTAGTGTGTAAAGCTAGATGTAAACTCACTGGAAACTGTTTGTTGGATAGAAACAGGAATTAAGCTACAATTTACTATTGTTTATTTTGACTCGTTAAAAACTCGTTTTATACCTAAAAAAAAAAAAAATGTGCACATACTAATACCACGATAGGTCTGTATGCATATCTATATGAACGCTGTTGTGGCGTATGGAAATTTCATGTACCTACCTGCACAATAAAAATATAGAATTTAAAAAAAAAAAATTGATATAAAAAGAGATCACGTGACGCGCGGCTAAAATCACTTCCGCGTCACGTGGTTTAAATGAAACGCATGCGAAGTTAGCCGGCCGGGCGGGACAAATCGAACGTTGCGTCACCAAAGGAGAGGAGCCCTATGGTGATCGCGAACGGAGGCAGTGTTTGCATGCTGTCTGTTCAAATAGACGAGCAGACAGCATGCTTACAGTTTGTATAAACGGAAGGGGAAAAGGTCTATTATACAGTTGGATTGATTCTGTAGGGCAATAAAGAGCCAGACTCCATTTTTAAAAGAAGACTGGACTGCATAATTGCAAAACACTTAATACATATGTATATGCTTAAGATGCAATGTGTAAACTGTGAATACAATTAGTCATGAGTACATAAGAAAATAATTACAAGGATAAATATTTAAACATGAACTAAATAAAACAAAAATATTATATAAAAACAAGCAGAAATATTGAAAATAGGGAAAATTAAAAAGATCAAACTGTATATTGAGACCCTGTGGGGCAAGAGTCTTTAAATTAAATGCCCATTCCATCTCTTTGCTGCCTAGAATTTTTTTAATGTCTCCACCTCTCCAAGGGATACTGCAGGTATCTATACCTATGCATTTAAGAAGTTTAGGTTTTTTTTCCGTGTTTAAAAAAAAAAAAAATGCTTAGATACTGAATGGTTTTCAAAACCTTTTAGGATGTTTTGGCAGTGTTCTGCCAATCTGTTTTTTTAATTCCCTAGTAGTCATGCCCACATATTGAAGACCACATGGACATTCTAATAGATAAATAACGTTCTTTGTGCTGCAGTGAATACATTTTTTTATAGGGTATGTTCTTTGTGTAATAAATGATTTAAAGAAGTAGTTTTTGATTTCATTTTATCGTCTGTACGTTTACATACTATGCATTTATTGCATTTAAAAAAAAACTTTGGGTTTATTTAAAAATTAGGGGGGACAGAAAGAAGAGGTAGTATGGCTTTGTTTAGTATAGTTTCTTGTAAGGATGGATTTAAGGCTGGGTGCCCCTCTGAATATAACGTGTGGTTTATCGGGAATAATACCAGCTAGAGCCTCATCCTGTTTTAATATATGCCAATGTTTGTTGATAATATTCTTCATAACATTATTTTTGTTATTGAAGTCAAAGATAATTGGCAATGTTAACCCCTTAAGGACGCAGCTTCAGAAGCTGGACATACCCTTAAGGACTCAAGCTATTTTTGCATTTTCTGCTGTTTGTGTTCAACTGCAATTTGCATCGCTCTCATTTATTGAACCAACACATATTATATATCGTTTTTTAAAGGACAAGATGGGCTTTACTTTGATGTGACTTATACATATATAAAATCTAATTTATTATTAAAAAACATAAAAAATGAAACAAATATATATGTTTTTCACAGTTTTGGCAATAATAGTGTGTGTATAATATGTCCAGCTTAGGAAAAGTAATTCAAAATAAATTCATTTAGGTGTCTTGTTTTTCAAAGTGCATAATATGTAAAGGATTTCAGCTTATTTTAAAAGTTACAGGTCACAAAATACAAGGAGTAATATAAAATTTAAATGTGAAAATCTTTTAGAAGTTGGTATGTTTGACTTGTAAGTTTGACAGCTGTCACAGAAAACAAAATTGCTACACAAAAGTATATATTTATATAAAGAAGACATCACAGGCTATTTATTTAAGGGTATTTTGACACTTTTTACATAGCCATTTTCCCACCAATCTCTGCTACATATTGCAGTAAAACAGTTTTTTTCTGTTTTTTGAAATACACACATATAACAAGGTTTTTTAAATGTGTATTTTGTAAAGCTGCTGTGTGCTATTCCTGGTCAAAATCCCATTTTGTGTTCAGTACAATACCCTTCTTGTATGCCTTTGCCACTATTTTGGGAAGCTACAATGAAATATAAGAGGCCAGACTATTTCAGTTTCTACAGTTAGAAAATTCAAAGATGGATTTAATGGACCTATGTCTTATTTTGGGGCATTATAGTAGTTTGGTTGTTCAAATGACTGCAAAAAGGCCTACCATTTGTGAAAGTAGACACTCCAGGGTATCTCATATGGCATATATTGTGCCTTAACATGTCGCCATTTTTTTGCCATTATATGTCAAAGTTTGTGGTAAAAAAATATTTTTCAAATTTTTTCCTTAAAGGGAAACTCCACTGCCAGGAAAACTATCCGTTTTCCTGGCACTGGAGGGTCCCTCTCCCTCCCACCCCCCAATCCCCGGTTGCTGAAGGGGTGAAAACCCCTTCAGTGACTTACCAGGGGCAGCAACAGGTCCCACGTCGCTGCTTCCTCCTCCCCCGCCGCTCCTCCTTCTGCTTACGTCGGCCGGTGGGCGAGACTGATCTCGCCTGCCGGCCGAGGAGACCTAATGCACATGCGCGGCAATGCCGTGCATGCGCATTAGCGCACCCCATAGGAAAGCATTGAAAATGAATTTCAATGCTTCCCTATGGGGAATAGAGCGACGCTGGAGGTCCTCACACAGCGTGAGGACGTCCAGCGACGCTCTAGCACAGAAAACCTGTGCTATGAAGCAGGAAGTGTCCTCTAGTGGCTGTCTAATAGACAGCCACTAGGGGAGGACTTAACCCTGCAAGGTAATTATTGCAGTTTTAAAAAAAACTGCAATAATTACACTTGCAGGGTTAAGGGTAGTGGGAGTTGGCACCCAGACCACTCCAATGAGCCGAAGTGGTCTGGGTGCCTGGAGTGTCCCTTTAAGCATTACATTTGTGCTGGGCATTTTGTATATTTTATATGTTCCAGTATGATCAAACACCCCTTATTATGCTCAGCTAAGTCTTCTGAGTAAAACAATACCCCCAATGTATGTCGTTGACACTATTTGGTGACGTTACAGTGCCATAAAGGAGACCTGACCATTTCAGTTTTTAGAGTAGAATTTTGATAGACGGATTTGCAGGGCTTATGTTTCAATTTGGGCCATTATAGCAGTTTGACTGTTTCAAAAACCGCAAAAAGGCCTACCATTTGTGAAAGTAGACACTCCAGGGTATCTCATATGGCATATATTGTGCCTTAACATGTCGCCATATTTTCACCATTATATGTCAAAGGTAAAAAAATATTTTTCGCATTTTTAACTGCGTTACATTTGTGCTGGGCATTTTGTATATTTGAGATGTTCCAATATGATCAAACAACCTAAATTATGATGAGCTATCTCCTATGAGTAAAATGATACCCCCAATGTATGCCTTTAGTCGTATTTCCTGACGCTACACTGCCATATAGGAGACCTGACCACTTCAGTTTTCACAGAATTTTATAGGTTTATGACTCATTTTGGGTTCTAATAGCAGGTTGCTTATTCAAACTTTGCCCACAAAGGCCTACCGTTTTTTAAAGTAGACACCCCATGGTATTTCAAAAGGCCCATTTTGAACCTTAGGGTGGAATCATTTTTTCGCTAGTGAGTACCAAGTCTAGTAGTAGTAAGCATTTTCTCATTTTCTCCCTTTTTGGCACACACTTTGAGATTTTACTGCATAGTTTACAATCCTTAGGTGTGCTACGGCAGTATAACGCTTCATATGTCACTCAGCTATGTCGTCTGAGTACAGCAATTACCCCCGTGTGTACCTTTCCTAGGTATATGTGGATGTTGGAGGGGCAACTTTGAGACTCGGCAATTTCAGGTCTGTTTCAAACTTTGAATTTTTACGCTGGGTCCATGTCCCATTTGGGGCATTTGACAGGTTGAGAATTCAAACTTCCCCAACAAAGGTCTACCATTTTTTAAAGAAGACACCCAAGGGTATTTCAAAAGGCCCATTTTGAACCTTAGGGTGGGATCATTTTTTCGCTAGTGAGTACCAAGTCTAGTAGTAGTAAGCATTTTCTCTGCCTTTTTGACACACACTTTGAGATTTTACTGCATAGTTTACAATCCTTAGGTATGCTACGGCAGTATAACGCTTCATATGTCACTCAGCTATGTCGTCTGAGTACAGCAATACCCCCGTGTGTACCTTTCTCAGGTACATGTGGATGTTGAAGGGGCAAATTTGAGACTCGGTCATTTCAGGTTTGTTTCAAACTTTGAATTTGCATGCTGGGTCCATGTCCCATTTTAGGTCAAGCTCTGAGGCACTGTCTGTCACATCTCAATCCGCTGTCAGAATTCTCTAACTGTACTTCCTAAGCATTTTGAACTTTTTACACAAGAACTTTAACAAAACAATGTTATAATAATGTTATTTTATTTTTTTGTGGGTTTTTTTTATTTGTATTTTTACCCCTGGCATACGCACTAAACTCCCCAATTTCCCAGGAACTATCATCCACCCCAATTAACTAAATAAAAGGTAAAAAAAAAAAAATATATATATATATATATATATATATGTCAGTGGTTAAATAACAGAAGAACTACAACAAGAATATTAATTGTATTGAGAATTTATTGGCCCTGAGTATGAAATAATTTAAAACAGTTCCCAATACAAAGGCCAGGCTGAGAGGGACAATCAGGGCAGTAGAAACTGGTCTCCGTTCGAATGCCTCTCTGGTAACACAGCCTGCACCTTTTCTGGGGGGTCTTTTTTGGGGGGGTTGGTGGTATCCGAAAGCAGAAGTGACCTGTCTGAATATCTCTGCTGCTAGGCCCTGCTGATGGCTCCCCACTGTGGCACTCAGTGAGCAGCACCGAAATTAGCTGGAACTGAAATGTAAGAAAAGTACATTTCAGCTGAGGATTTGCCTTTTTGAAAAGGATGAATGCGTTGTGAGTAGCCATTTGCATTAAATAAATGCCCACTTTCTTATACCAGGCCCTGGTCTTTCTCATTATCAGATATGGCTGCAGCAGTTGATCAGACAGGTCAACTCCCCCCATGTGTTTATTGTATTGCTTAATGCAGACAGGCAGCCGTCTTGTTTCCTGTCTGCCACGGACTGCGACCCTGCGTGTGTGTTCACTGTGCATGGTAGTCAGTATGAACACCTCCTTTTTGTCTCTGTATTTCAGAGCCAGCAGTTCGTCCTGGCATAGAGCAGCAGTTTCCCCCTTTTTAATTTTTTTCTCTGCCAGAGCCTTGGGGAAGCCAGTGCGTGTCTTGCGGATAGTGCCGCAGACCACAGTCTCAAAACAATATAGCATTTTTTGAAGGGGTATGCTATTGTAGTAATTATCAAGGTAGAGGTGGTACCCCTTGTTCAGTAGCGGGTTCATTAGATCCCAAACTATTTTTCCGCTAGTCTCAACTACATCAGGGCAACCTGGGGGATCCCGGTGGCTATCTTTACCTTCATATACTCTGAAGGTATAAACATACCCACTGCTACTTTCACATAACTTGTAAAGCTTGATGCCATACCGGGATCTTTTGGCTGGTATGTATTGCTTGAACCCCAGTCGACCCTTGTATTTCATTAGGGACTCGTCAATACATATATTCTTTTGGGGAGTATAAATTAGGCCAAATTCTTTATTAAAATGGTTAATTAGGGGGCGGATTTTATAGAGTTTGTCATACTGCGGATGATCTTTGGGGTGGCACTTCAAATTGTCATTGAAGTGCAGAAAGCGCAGTACTGATTCATATCTGGGCCTACTCATGGTCTGAGAGAAAATGGGAGTATTGCATACTGGGTTTTTGGACCAGTACATTCGGATGCTGGGCTTTTTTATAATTCCCATCAGCATGGTTAGTGCCCAGAACTGTTTTAACTCTGGCACACTGGTGGGGTACCAGCTCCCTTTTGTGGCAAGGTGACTTGTTGCATTTTGTGCCAGATACTGCGCTGCATAAATATTTGTTTGTGTAACTATCTGCCCTAAAAAATCATCCCCAAGGAACAGCTCCACAAAATCCTGGGAGTTATAGCTGGTCACGTCTCCCTGAATACCAGGAGTCGCAGTAAACAGAGGGATGTCGGGGACAAAATTGTTAGGGGGCACCCAGATATCAGCGCCAGGAGCAGTGCCAGGGGTATCGTCACTCTCTTCATCTGTGTCTGGCACATATTCACCCTCTACACTCTCTGAGGCAGTGTCGGTTGCCTCTGAGTCGGCTGCTAATATATTATATGCCTCCTCGGCACTAAACCTTCTAAGCATGGTGAAAGCTTAAAATTAACTTTAACTAAATAACTTATTTTTTTGTTTTGTTTTTTTAACTTTTTTTATACTTTTTTTTGTTTTCTAAACTTTTTTTAATACTTTTTTTTACTTTTTTAAAACTCTTAAAAACTTTTTAAAACTTCTAAAAACTTTAAAAAAATGAACCCCTGTGGGTAAAAACAGAAATCAGATCACCGCTAAACACAGTGCTTACACCTAGCAAAGCAGAAATGCTTTGACTTACAATAAACTACTTTTTTTTCCTTTTTTCCTTTTTCCACTTTTTTTATACTTCCCTCAACCAATCCCTCCACCTTTGTCAGCTGGCTTTATAACAATGTTTACATCTTTTTGTAATTGTAAAACTGCCTTGAGTTCTGGTTGTGAAAGATTGTCTTGATTATATTTTTCTTTTTTGATTTTATCAAAGTCTTTTGTTACCAATTTTTTAAAAAAACCTCTGGGGGACCTGTTTTAAAACTTGATGGAAAAAAAGTAGAATTATTTTTCAGAGAGGTAGATATTATATTAGGGCAATCTTCTGATGAGGTAATTGAGGGTTGTGGGGTATATCTGAGTTTTTACTGGCAAAAAAATATTTTTAGAGTGGCCTTCCTTACGAATTTATTTATATCTATAAATGCTTTAAATGGCTTGTAAGGATTCATTGGAGCAAATTTCAGTCCTTTGCTAAGGACTGATATTTGTGTAGATGTTAGAGCATTTTGGGATAGGTTGAAGATGCCAAGTTCCTTCTCATTGATAGGGGTTATTGTCGGACTAGCCTTTCTCTTTTGTGCTCTTCTCTCACTTCTCCTTCCTCTAAACTTAGGCTCCTTTTCCTTGTTTTTATAGGATGCAGTGTTTGTGCGTTATCTTATGTTTTAAAGAAAACGAGAGCAGACAGGAAGAAATGAATAACAGATCCTGACAGAGGGAGAGAAGAGGAATCGATTGGGGAAAGGTAAGTTCGGCATGACAGTGCCGCTTTAATTTCTTCTCAGTCACTATGACACCTGATGGTCGTATTTCTTATCTATTAAAAATAAATTGTCATTTTTTATAAGTATTGCAAACAATAATTTATAGTGGCCGATTTCCTTTAACTCCCGGTATATTTCTTTCAGGTGTATTTGTAAGGAGAGGTTATACTGAAAGTGGTGACAAGAACAGAAATACACAAAGCAAAGCTATGAAGAAATCTTTTAATAACCGCACCAAGGACTTTCACTCTGAAAAATCAAGCATTTTCTCAGATTCCTATATTTTCTCAAAGAAGATAGTAAACATAAACCCCAAACCTTTCTCATGTTCTGAATGTGGAAAATGTTTTCAGAAACATTCAACTCTTGTCAATCATCAGAGAACTCACACAGGAGAGAAACCGTTCTCATGTTCTGAATGTGGAAAATGTTTTGTTCATAAATCACGGCTTGTCAATCATCAGAGAACTCACACAGGAGAGAAACCGTTCTCATGTTCTGAATGTGGAAAATGTTTTGTTCATAAATCACAGCTTGTCAATCATCAGAGAACTCACACAGGAGAGAAACCGTTCTCATGTTCTGAATGTGGAAAATGTTTTGTTCGTAAAGCAGTTCTTGTCAGTCATCAGAGAACTCACACAGGAGAGAAACCGTTCTCATGTTCTGAATGTGGAAATAGTTTTAGGCACTATTCAAATCTTGTCAGTCATCAGAAAACTCACACAGGAGAGAAACCTTTCTCATGTTCTGAATGTGGAAAATGTTTTGTTCGTAAAGCAGTTCTTGTCAGTCATCAGGGAACTCACACAGAAGAGAAACCGTTCTCATGTTCTGAATGTGGAAAATGTTTTTGGCAACATTCAACTCTTGTCAGTCATCAGAGAACTCACACAGGAGAGAAACCGTTCTCATGTTCTGAATGTGGAAATAGTTTTAGGCACTATTCAAATCTAGTCAGTCATCAGAAAACTCACACAGGAGAGAAACCGTTCTCATGTTCTGAATGGGGAAATAGTTTTAGGCACTATTCAAATCTAGTCAGTCATCAGAAAACTCACACAGGAGAGAAACCGTTCTCATGTTCTGAATGTGGAAAATGTTTTGTTCGTAAATCACAGCTTGTCAGTCATCAGAGAACTCACACAGGAGAGAAACCGTTCTCATGTTCTGAATGTGGAAAATGTTTTCGGCAACATTCAAATCTTGTCAGTCATCATAGAACTCACACAGGAGAGAAACCATTCTCATGTTCTGAATGTGGAAAATGTTTTGTTCGTAAATCACAGCTTGTCAGTCATCAGAGAACTCACACAGGAGAGAAACCGTTCTCATGTTCTGAATGTGGAAATAGTTTTCGGCAACATTCAAATCTTGTCAGTCATCAGAGAACTCACACAGGAGAGACACCGTTCTCATGTTCTGAATGTGGAAATAGTTTTAGTCACCATTCAAATCTTGTCAAACATCAGAGAATTCACACAGGAGAGAAACCGTTCTCATGTTCTGAATGTGGAAATAGTTTTAGGCACTATTCAAATCTTGTCAGTCATCAGAGAACTCACACAGGAGAGAAACCGTTCTCATGTTCTGAATGTGGAAATAGTTTTAGGCACTATTCAAATCTTGTCCGTCATCAGAACTCACACAGGAGAGAAACCATTCTCATGTTCTGAATGTGGAAAATGATTTTTCGTTAAACCTAATCTTGATAGACATCAGAGATCTCACACAGTCCACCAAAATTCCCTGCAAACCCATCTCTTTAACATACCACTTGGCAGTGGCAGAGGATGTACCGGACAAACATGTCCTAGCGTGGTACGTGGACTTACACACCACATACACCATGGAACACTGGCACAAAGCCTAAACAGCACATAAAGGGAAAACAGCTTGCACAGCGCACCTGGAACAAATGAGGAAGTTAATACACCGATGGTATATGTTACCAGAAAGACTGACGAAAATCTACCCCACCGCCTCTGCAAAATGCTGGAGGTGTAACACAGAAAGGGGAACTATGCTTCACATATGGGGGACTTGGGCACACAATTTACGCTGCAACCAGCATTGGGACTCCTGTTCCTAACCCTAGGCACATTTAAATGTGTCAAGGGGGCCCTGATCTTCCATATACTGATCTCGGCTCTGACTACAATAGCGAGGGAATGGAGATCCACTAGGGCACCCAGCACATGGGACCTGAAAAGAGAGGTTACAACAAACTTCGACTACGAAGCAGTGTCGCAAAAACAATTGCATGCCAAAAAATACGTCTCAGAGGCAGGGACGTGATG